>NC_086331.1:28931246-29237811 GCF_032445375.1 Bacillus rossius redtenbacheri
AATATTGTAACACATTATAAATAAGTTTGGTGTATTTGGGATGCATATTTGTTATAAAATTGTGTTATAAAAACGGGCGGACTACATACATTTTTATAACTTCCACAACACAAAACAAAATCTTTATAAATATATATATATATATATATAATATCTGAAACATTTGTTTCCAAAATGGCCTCGTGGCCGTGCGGTTAGCGTCGCTGACTACCAATCCAAAGGTTGACGGGATTGAATCCCGGCCGCTGCGATACCTTCATTTTTGTACTTGTAAAAATAAATACGGCGCGCGCGATACTACAAAAGTAATAAATATATTTGAATTAATGAATGCAAATAAAAGTAAATTTATCAATTAAATTGTAGATTTCATTTCACTCCTTCTTTGTATACATACAAAATAGTGATAATTTAGTAAAAATCATTCAATTTTATTCATAAAAGTATGCAGAGGTAGAGTTTATCATACAAAAGATAGAAAAATTAAAAAAAAAATTCTTCCTCAAAGAATATAATATTTTTATTGCCTAAATGGTTTGGTTGCAAAAACCTATTAAGGCTCAGTCTCAGGCCGAATATGATATTTCATTTTCTTCTGGATCAATCATTTCATCTATGTTTTGTTATGACGTTGTCACGTTAAACTATCGTCCGTAAACCGACTTTACAGACAACCAATTTTTTTGGAAAATATTAATATGAGACCAGAAATGAAGTTTGTAATCCTTACATTATGACTTAACAAAGTGTGATGAATAAATACATAAAATCTTGCAAGGAATTCATAAAAATGGAAATTATGATGACTAGAAATCCAAATGGTATTCCATAATTAGTGCACTTCCTCTAATATTCATACTGGTATGTTGCTCTATCACAGCAGCTATTATATTAAAAATTTGTTATAATATATTGTGCTACGTATTTCCTGGTGTCTAAAATTTTATTGCTGTCTGTTATGATAACGGTAAAATGTTTAGTTTTTTATGGGTCAATTATTTTTGCAGGACATTCTGTGAGGCTTGTAAAATTACATTTCTTAACAAGTGTGACAATTTCAATCAATGGAAATGTTTGCTGTGTGAACCAGCTACCAACTATAAAAATCTTCTTGAAGTAAGACACAATTTTATTCAGGAGGTAAGATTTTTTTTTTTGTGAATTCTTTACTAATAAAAGAAACATAATTTTGCATATAGGATGATCATTTTCAGAGTAATATAATTAAATCCAAGATTTAAAAAAAAGTAACAAAAACAGTGCTTGTATTTTGGTGGACAATTTTACTGTAAACTTCTTACTGTACTCAAATTTCAAATTCAGGAAGAAGAAAATGCATTAGAAATAGAAATCTTTAGATATTGCAGTTATTTGTTGGGGTTTGCAGTGTTTTGACTTTTGTCTGATCACACAATGTGAATAACTTCTTATAAAAATGAAATCATATCTTAAAATTTTCTTTCATTAAACTTGGAAGGTAATATAAAAAAAAAATGTTTTTTTAAGGAAAGGGAAAGGAAAACCATTTTTCATTTCATGGTTCTAATTTGCAGTCATAATTTTTATAGGTAACCAACCTTTTCACAGAAGACTCCAGTGGACTGGATCCTGATGAACTACAAAAGATTAGACGCCCCATTGTCGTTTTGTCACTTTTTGATGGAATTAGTACAGGTTGGTTGGTATTTACATTGTTATCAGACTCTTTTCTTAAATTATTCTTAACAATAAAAAGTTTTTCATGCAATATCTATTCTACCCTTGATTGCTAGCCAATCATTTTCTAAACACTTCATTACATACAGCAGGCAGCTTATACTTTATACCCGTAAGTGCCGGCTTTATCAAGGCCGAAGACAGGAGAGAGATAAAAATCTGGATATACAGTAGAACACCGATTTTACGAATGCTCTGGGTTCCACGATTGCATTCCTAAAATTGGGGGTGGGCCATTTCGAACCTCCCCCCTCTAATAGTACCGGTAAGAAAAAAATTGTTTTACTTTTGAACAAAATATATCTTGTATAATTTGTGTCTTTTTGGTCTTGATAAATAAAGTACCATTAAATATTAAATACAATTAATGTAATGAAAAGATAACACCCGGACACAATGTGTGAACATGGAATGCGCGCTGGCTCTCATGGTCAGCCTGCCGCTGCACTGACAGGCAGCCGCTCGCCCCTGCCAGTCCTCCTCTATGCTGCGGCGGTCTCTGATCCTTGAACTTGAAGTGCTACCATCTCTCCCGCGGCAAACATTACATTACAGCATATCACACGGTGTAGTTGTGCCCGCCTTTTGTACACACTCGTATTCCTACGTGAATAGTGACTTCTTCCAGTTGTGAACAGCATGTGGTATGTTAATACTAATACCTACTCATACTTTTATAGGCCTACACATTTTAGACATTTCTCACGTAAAATAAAGAAGCGAACTACATACAGTAACACCTAGTTTTCGGCCTCCTTTCCCAGCTTCTTATTTTGCCGCCACTGATACTTTATTCTTCCCTCTTCTATAAATTCCACTCAAGAACATGCCAGTATCCAATCTTTACGGGAGAGATAATGGAGGAGTGAAAAGAGCAACAGAAGTAAGAGACTTGCACAGGTTTATTAGCTTGAAGAATTTCCTGCCTTGCATTTCTACTCACTTCCCCTTATCAGCTTTATAAGTTAATCTTTAACAGCTCACCGTTAAAAATACGCACATTGATTACCAGAATTGATGAGAAGAAGCACATAGTTTGTTTCGTAAAGTGATCATAGGCATTTGTGGTTAAGAAAAACACTGCGCTGTAATGACAAACACATTCATTAAAACATACTTTACATTTTAGTCCGAGAAACCCGTGAATTTTGGAAAGTCATTGGGAATTATTAGTTTGTCTAGCAAGTTGAAAAGAACTTGGTTGAAAAACTTCACTCCGTGCCTAGAAACAGCATCACTGATACCATTTTTGAGTGCTTTGTACTGGCAAATCTCTGCAGCGGATATGAGGAATGTGATACGTGTTAATATAATACTATTGGGTGCTGGCGATTAACTATAGGGTAAGGAAGTCACTACTTTATATTTATTCTCTCACGATGCACACAATTGCGGTTACTATGCGTCACATGCCGGAAATGTTGGAATGCAAAGGAAAAGGTGAGTATAGTTAATTTGCGGAAAAATAAATATATTTATGGCCCTGCTAAATTTTTCCATACAAGAAATTTAGAAGTTTGTAATTTTCCAGCAAAAATACTGCTGTGTGACTAATAAAAAAAGTGTACCTAGTCCATTTTTTAAAATTTAATGTCTGATTAAGGGTAAATGGCTGTCGTGTGGGCCTTAAAAAAAGATTGTTTGTCTCTGGAAGGGATGAGTTTTAGCCTTGAAAAATATAAACCAGGGAGGGAGAGGTAAGCCATAAATCATAATACCACCGCTGCATTATTTTAACAGAATGTCTAATTTTTTTTGTTGTCTTATAGGAACATAGAGAGTATTGAAACCCACACAAAATATGTGCGTGCGTAAAAATATAACACATTTTTGTAAGCTTTCAGTGCGATTTTTCAAATTTTTTCTGATTATTTATATTTTGGTGTCAAAATTTCCAATTTTTCGACAGTTCCTGAGAATGTGTTCTTAAAATCACTGCTTTGTTAAATCCGGGAGTTGTAAAAATCACTGTTCTAGTGTATGCTCTCCCCCCACACCCCAAAATTCTGTCAAAGAGGTACTTTTTGTTCTTGTGGTTTCAGTCAAAACACTGTACTTTTGTAATTAGTGTTGTTTGTGTTAGCTTCTAATACATAAAATAACTCTTGCTATGCAGCCATGTTAAAAAAAATTCTCCTAAAAAAATCATTAAGTGCTATTATAAATTTTTGGCAAACCATAACAAAAAATATATATATCCTTTCAAAAATTAAAACCTTCGCTTTGCCCCTAGATAGTTTTGTGTCATTTTATATTTTAATTTTTTAAATTTAGGTGTACTTATTAATAGTAAATTTTTATTTTTATTTTAGGTCTGGTTGTACTGCAAAAGCTAGGTGTGTGTGTGAAGGCATACTATGCTTGTGAAGTTGATGAAAATGCTACCACTGTTTCTAAGGCAAGATTTGGAAGCCAAGTAACCCATTTAGGAGATGTGAAAAACCTAAATACACTTTCTTTGAAGAAACTAGGTGCTATCGATATGCTTATAGGTGGCAGCCCTTGCAATGACCTGAGCTTGGTGAATCCAGCCCGTAGAGGTTTCGATGGTAAGATAATGTGTTGTGCTCACCTGTAATGTTCCCTTGGCAGTTTGAAAATTTAATTGGACAATGGTAGCCATTACAAAATGTTTTGTTTAAAATGGCTGCGGCAAGGCTTTGTTTTTTTGTAAAATGTTTTTGAACTTTGTTTGACTGTTGTGGTGTTAAAATTGTTGGATCATTCACCTTCTATCAAGGTAATAATGGTTAGATTCCCATTGGAGGTCAAACCTGGATTACTGGCAAGTGGAAAATGAGACGGATGTTTCCGTGAACTGGTAGATTTTCTCTGGGTACTCATGTTCTCCCCATCATATGCTTTCTAACACTGCTCCTTCTCAATTGTTTACTCTTCATTAATCTCCTAATGACCTCAAAGTCAACAAGATGCTTAAATCATTAATTCATTCTGTTGTGTAGGACATAAGTTGCTGTATATTGCTTGTGTAGCTCCACGATGTATTGTATAGCTTAGCACTACAATTGAAGATGTATTAGTGCCAATTAAAAAGTAAAATGTGAATAAATGAATCATGAAAGTAACTGTTGTACTAGGGACTTAAGGGAACGTAACAAATGGAATGTCGGAGTGGGCGCCACCACGTGATATGGGCACGTAGACCTGGCGGAGAGTTCCTTCAGGGCGTGACGTGACCCGTGTAGGGCTAGGCCCGGTTCCCTTAGCAAATGATACCGCGCCCGTGGGCTCTTAAGGCGTCCCACACGCCTCGTGGTTCAGGAGCAGGAACACGTGGTCACTCGACTAGGCTCGTCGCACTCCTTTTATTGCGGTAACGTTACAAACAAGACTCCAGCTGCGCTACGTCTACATTACTACATTGAAACTGTTGAAAACGCCAACGGCGGGAAAGAATTGGTTTACAGGCTGACCAGGTCACCTCGTGGCCTTGCCTCGTGAGTCTAAGATGCGGTTCGTGTTTAAACGATAGAAATGAACGTTGAAACGAGTCGGCCACCTGGAGTAGGCCTCGCAGATACAAAAAGGTTTTAGAAATTATAAAAAGTCCGGCGGATGCTAAGAGATCAGTTGAATATAAAAAGCAAAGTTGCGAGGTGCTCACCAAGCGTCCTACCCCGGGTGACGAACGGAAACGACTGAAGAGGCCAGGGCAGCATGGCGGCTGGAAAGCGCTGGATTTACCGTTAGTCTCGCCTGTTTTTCATTACTACATATGTAACTAAAACAAACACACTAAAATTTTTATCATGTAATTATACCATTAATTATTATGTTAAGTATTAATTATTTTAATTAGGATTATGGTTCAAACTGGGTTGCGGGTAGTTCCATTGCCTGCTGCGTGGGGCGCTGCGCCGTCCTTACCAACTAGCACTGCAAACATAATCCTTAGGGAATATTATTTAAAGAAAAGACATGTAGCAATTACGTAAACCTTAAGATTAAATAAGAAAACAAAAGGGGTCGTGGCACAGACTCTACTCTCGCCTCTTGTTGGCAGCCTCACACGCACACACACACACACCTGCACATGGGGCGGTAGGTTTGAAATAGAGGGTGTTGGTGGGAGGAAAGGGGTGTCGACGGCGTGAGGCACATCGGGCTTAGGGAGGGCGTAGCCCCGGTCGACATCATAACATTTAGTAAATTTGTGTTAAACTAGCTTATATATCATTTTACATTTGTTAGTGCATTGATACTAAAACATTAAGACCCCACCGGAGGATGCCACTTAACACATTGTGTCCCATGTTAGTGCATGTGAGTGGTTGTTGGGGTGAACTTTTTGAATGTTACTTCGGGTGCCAACAGCCGGGAGCAGTGTGAATAATTTGGCCGAGCCATGACGAATCTCTGGTATGTAGCCTTTTGTTGCATTCTCGGTCACAGGCATGTGTTGGTGAATACTGTGCAATACTATGCCACCATGGGACTAAGATGTTCCTGCTGTTACTCCCTTGTGTACTAATGACTTATTTACATAGGGTGATATCAATGCTTCACTCACTCCTAATTACACAGGTGAAAATAATGATCACATTGAATTAAAAACACTTCCTGTTTAATGGTACTTATTTACTTTTATTACTCACATGAATATATGATCTTGGACATGAATACATGAGCTTAGTAGTCCGAACAACAATGAAAAATCCTTAAGTATATAATTATTAGTTATGCCATTTCCAGAAAGACTAACGGCATGGGTAGGGCTTCCGTGAGACTAAATAAAATGTTTAATATGTATTAACGAACAATGCTAAATCAGCAAATAAAAAAAAAATTTGGTTTTGCTTCACGGTATGGCCACAAAGTCCATGAGGTGCCCAATGTCAATTGACTGTCGTTGTGGTTTTTTCATCTTCACCTCCCACGCCAAAGGGTCACTACTACAACATTTGAATTTAATAAAAGATTACATCATAACAAGACACTTTAGCTTTCAAAATATCCTTAACATTTAAAATTTAATGCCTTTTTCTATTAGTTTATTTATATTAATTATCTATTACTGAATAATACATTTTATTATTTTTAATAATGAATAAATACAGGTCAGTCCTTCTATGTGTCTTCTCTTTACTAATTATTTCTTAAGTTAACATAATTGCACTGCAAAGCTGACATCGCAGGCAGATGGGCAGTGGGCGGAATGCCGGGAAAGTAGGCTCACATGTGAAGCATATCAGTATTTGCCAGTAAGCAAGTTGAATTTTTTAATGCCAAACATTATATTAGTTCATTATTTTTGTTCTAGCTAAAAATAGTCATAATTATAATTTAAGTTTTTTACTACATTATACGAAGCTAGCAGCTAAGATTATTCCTGTACTTTAAAGTTTTATTATAAAGGTTAAGCCCTAGAGGTCTGTCTGTTTCTTGAATTTGTTTTAAATGCACTAAAATTCATGATAGTTAAGTACTTCCAAGTAATATATTTATTTATTTTTGTAAAAATTCAAATCATTTGCCCCATACTACTAAATATTTTTACTATTAACATAAAAGCTTAAATTCATTTAAAATTTTCTGAATCATTTAATTTTAACTATTCGAATACATTTGTTTGTAGCAACCCAGGCTACTTACTGCACTCTCCACTTTTTAAATGGTTTTATTAATTACATTTTTTTTCAGATCATATTCAGTGCTTGGTTAGGTTTTCTAGATTCATGTAAATAATGGCTGTTTATTTCTAACGAGTGGTATTCATGCATTTACCATGTGTTTTATGATCATAATTTACATTATATAATGGTTTCAATAATTCTGATAGTTTGCTTTTTATTGTGATAAAGTTGCTCAATGTTGTTTTTACATATTTTTTCTCACCTGTCTTAAGTTTTTATGTGTTTTCATGTATTTCTTTTGGATTATTTACTATGGTTCTTTGTCTTAAGCAGGATGATGCAACATTTCTTGTCAAGGAAGTCAGGATAGAAAGAGACAGTGATGGTCATGTGAATTCTATGTGTGGCAAGACTCGTGAGTTGGTCAAGATACTGTTGCTATGAGCCCGTGATTGGCTGAGTTTTCGATGTGTAATTTTGTAATTGGTTGGAAATTACATCACATAAGCACCCGTGGTCTTTCCAGAGAAAGAAGGGCGGCCATGTTCATCAGTCATTGTTCAATTATTGTGCCAAAATAGCGTGCGGGTGGCGGTTCACAAAAAATATGGTGACCTCATAGAGACAGATAATTTAACGTCTGGGTTTGGAGCTGTGTTGTAGTAAACGTTAAACGTTTTTGAATTTTTTGACTTGTAACTAGAAATTTAGGTGCAAGCCCAGGGTGGCCAGGTGTCCACCGGGACTTGGTTACTTTTTCAGTACCTAGGAGACCAGGGGTCTCTAGGGATATTCTTTAGTGGAGGCACAGGACTGTGATGAGTGAGCAGCAAAAACAGTGAGTTTTTTGATATCATCATGGAATAATGGAACTGGTATATTAATTCAACTGGAGAAGAAAAAATTACAAAAAAACTATTTTCAAATGTTTTTATTTAAAAGCAACCATTAATAGTTTTGAATAAATCAACAATTGTGGACAGAACTTTATACCTAAACACCTGCAACATCTGACAAAACCTTTTTTTTAAGTGTTTTCTGTATGTGCAAGGAACTATCATTGTCTGAGTTGGGCACAACTATGATATGTTATAAGCTGGCGATAGTCTTATTTCAAAACATTAAAAAAAATACTGAAACCACTCCCCAAGTGACGTGACAAAGATAAAGTTAATAATCCTTTTATACATTTTTTTACTATGTCTACTGATAATAAATTACTCTCTTTTTCACAGACATTGAAAGTTCAGCTCTGCTTTTTTACGAGTATTATAGAATCTTGCAACAAGTTGTAAAGAGTGAAAACTTCTTCTGGCTGTATGAGAACACAGCAAATATGCCAGCCATGTTTGAAGAGACAATTAACAGGTTAGTTGCATAGGGCCTTTGTGTTAATATAATTATTTTTTTTATTTGGACTCAACATCATATAGACATTAAAGGCCATTAGAAACTGTAACACACAATGACACAGTTCAAGGATATTGGGAAAGAAATTGGTCAGGAATTATTTCAGCATTTGACTGGAGTGACTTCAATAAACTGTGGAAAACAAACAAACATCAGTGTGGTCAGACAAGGATTCAAACACAGTTCCTCTGGAGTGTGAGTCCATTGTGTGACCAATGGGCCACCTCGCCATCTCGATCCATGTTTACATCTAATAACATGGGCGGCAGAACCAGTACCTAGATCAGGGGTCGTATGATCCCAGTTGCATATCCTGCATGAGTTAGCAGTGTACACCAATCCCCCTCACTTAGCACATTTTTAAATTGCACAGATTTATTTACCGTGATGTTAATTTTACTGCCCCAATCTTGAATAGCACGTCTAAATTTCAGCTAGCACGAAATCACCACAGGCAGAAAAAGTCGGGTGACGTCATGAGTTATGCTTCCTCTCTGTAAGCAACCGATTTTCAATGGCGTACAATTACAAGAATGGGAGGAAGTGGGGTAAGCTACGCAAGGGGGGAAGAGATGCGCGTGCAGGTCAGACTATGCTATCGGCTGTTCTACAAACATCAACTTCAGGGAGTCCAGTTGCAGCTATGGAGTGTAAAGGACCAAATGTTTTTAGGTCCGCGCATATGCCTCCGGGCCATACCATTGTCACCCGGCCACAGACCTGGCCATGACAAACTTCAGTCTAGTAAGTAGAAGGGAACTCGCATGTAAAAACATCTGCCGGTCCCTGTACATGCACAAGTAACTGCAGTTGGAATCATGGCTTCCAACCAGGAGAGTAATGCATTGTGTTCAAGTAGTGTTAAAAAAAAGAGCACGTGTAACTCAGCACACGTGATAAAAGTGAAACTTCTTTGGCAATTCAAACCTCGACTCATAACTATATTGTAAGGCATAAAATGGTAGAAAGAGAAAGAGAGAAAGAAGAAAATTTTCTAATAATGATAAATCAACAATAAATATTACTCACTGTTGAAATAAACCATCAAGAAAAACTGTGCACGTTACTGTTTCTTCAAACAATTCTGCCATTTGAAACATGCCAAATCTTTGAACAAAATATGAAATTTATAACAGGTAGCGCTATCTAAGGATAAACACCTGCATGCTGGTAGCAAATATAATATTCAAGGTATTCACATCTGACTATATAGGTTACCTATATCTATTTTTTGAAATAAACGCGTGAACACATTCTATGGCTTATTCTTTCATTCATCTATCTTTCTTGTTTCTTTTTTTTTTTTTTTTGGGCATTGCACAAAGATGAAAATGAAAACGAGCCCAGCAACATATGAGGGGGTTAGAATGAAAGTGAAGTAAGTCACAATTGCTAAGTTTTCCAGAATAAATTGTATTGCGTAGGAGCTTGTAAAAAATTAGAATTATTTTTAAACCATTCAAATTATTAATCATATTGTTAAAAATACATTTAAATTTAATATTCTGAACCTAACAGACATTAATTTTATGTTTATAAGCAGAAATTACTCTTTCATTTCTTTTATCTTGAAAAATAATGTTTGTTTTGACTTACGCTACTGTCACTCCAAACAATCTTGTTTTGGATGTCAGTTGAAAACATCTTAAATGCCATACTAGTATAAAATAATGTCAACATAACACATGAAAAACACATTATAAATACTAACAAAACATTTTTAATAACCATCCTGTTTAGCTATCGTTCTTGATAATCTTTTTATACAGAGGCTATTATTGTCTTTCTTATTATTGCTGACTCGATGTTTTGAAAGCAGTCTTGTTTTGTATGTCATTATGAAAAATATTATTTATTTTAAAAAGAAATTGTCAGCAAAACACATGAAGAACACAATAAAAATACAAACAAATATAGTTTTATAGCCTCTTGTTGAGCTATCATTCTTGAACATCTTCTGATAGTGTGTCCATGTGATTTCCCATCTGTGACGACTTGATGTTTTTAAAGTACCTGTGATCAGGAGCGCAACTAAATTTTCAAAGGGGGGGGGGGGGGGGGCAATATACCTTTTTATAAAGAATCATCGATCCCCCCTATTGAAGCGGGGGGTCCGGGGGTCCTCCCCCGGGAAAATTTGTATTTCAAGGTGGAAAATGGTGCTATTTAAGCAGTTTTATTATCTAAAAATTAATTATACAGCATTTTCTTTGCCCCTGTTTGCCCCCCCCCCCCTTCAAGGTTTCAGAGGGGGGGCAAAATACCCTTGCCCCCCCCCCCCCCTGTTGTTGCACCCCTGCTTGTGATACACTGGAGGTATGTATTTCAAAAGATAAAGCATACCACATTTCTTGAGGTGGTTAATAACCCTTAACTCTCTATAGAGTTTGTCTTTAGTGACTGATTGCAGCATCCTTGGACAACCACTCTTTAAAGGTTTCACGTTGATTTCTGAGAACTCAAATGCCTCTTGAAGTGTGTACTTGTACTGGATGGAAAATGGCTTTGTCTTCTCATACCTCAGCCACTGGATTTTTAACCAATTTACAGGGTCATCATCTACACTTTTTTTCCGCTTTGTGACACACCGCTCAAGGGACTCTGTAGACAGAAAACCGTCTGCTTGCATCTGTACTACGGAAAATTTGTTTGTCCTTTTTGCTTTTTTGATGATCTCATACCAGTGCTCAGGAATGTAAATAGTTGCTGTTTTTGCCTGTTTTTCTACGAGTCCAAAATCAGCATCATTTGGCAAGAAAGAGTGTCCTGATACCATAAACTTATTGTCAATAATAGACATTGCTGTGTCCTCTTCTTGGGTGATTTTCATTAAAGATAAAGCCACCTTCAAGTTACAATTCTGTCCCATACAAGCATCACTAAAAAGTATAATGTGTGATTTATTTGCAGCAGTAGTTTTAATAAAACATCTAAGGCAGCTTGCTATCTCCTGTGAACCATGAGAGGCAATAGATTCATCCGAGACATGCATTGTAGCTTCTCCAGTCCCTACATTATGTATTCCCAAGTTGTATACGTACATATTCTGCTTGTAGTAAGCTTCGGAAACAGAAAGTTTTGGGAACGGTAATGCTTTTTGAAGATCAAAGGTAAGTGTACAGATACTAGAATCAATTTTAGACTTCTCTGCATCCCCGTGTAAAGCAGATCGAGCTTTCTCTGCTCTTCTAAGATGGAGTTCATGATTTACTTGTAACTAGGGATGGGGCGACCGAATCCAATATCCGCCGAATCCGCCGAATCCTAGGGATTCGAAGCTTTGGCAGGTCTGATATAGGATTCGTCAAAGGATTCGGTTTTTTACTATTTACGGAAAAAATACAGTAAAACTCGCTTATGAGGTCCCGCATGGTAGGTTTTTCCGTATAAAGCATTTAAATTGCCCGGGGTCTCATCATTTACGCCATTAAATGTGTGATATAAAGTCCCGTTAAATTTTTTTCTGAAAGTTCCTGTCTCAAATAGTAATGGCGCACGTAAATATGAAGAAAAGACAAATGAACAACAACTTACGAAGAAATATGGATAATGTACCATAACTATAGTACAACCCCAATAGTTATATTAATATAATTACCATAAAAAGAACTAAAGATTACTACAGAAGCATGATAGTTACCACATTTGCACTATAGTTACCGTAACAACCGAGATGTATATTTACCGTGATGGCATAGGCGTGCGCACGGTAGGTGCCACAGGTGCCTTGGCACCACCATTAGGATTAACGTTATTTTATTTTTTACAAGCAGAAATAATACATAATTACAAAAAACCGTATTATTTCCAAAAAAAAATATGTTTTCCAATCGTGTCGAGTTACAGATATGTGCTCATAACACTATCAGTATATCAATTATCAATCGAACCAACTATACACACGGAAACAAGCCAGGTGCAATTACTTGTGTTGTACACGCGGGCCGCGGCTACGAAAATTCTGAAATGTAAATACTTCTCCTAGTTCTCCTCGAATTACATAGTATGCGCGCTTGGTGTCCACTGTTCACTCCACTCGGCAGGCGCACGGAATAATAGCCGCCGTCCGCCCAGGGGCGTAGCCATAGCGGGGAGGGGGGGGGGGTGCTAGGGGTTCAACCTCCCCCCCCCCCTTAGCACCAATTCTTTAATTAATTTCTTATTCATCACTCAAACAAATGTCATATTAAAATTAATAAAAATTTTTTATTACAATATTTAACTTTAAGAACCGAAAACTGCTAAAATAGCACAAGTTTACACCTTAAAATCCACATTTTCCCGGGTGAGGACCCCCGGACCCCCCGCTTTAATACGGTGGGGGGGGGGGGGGGGCGCATGGTTCTTAACACCCCCCATACACAAATCCTGGCTACGCCACTGCGTCCGCCAGGTAGCACTACTGTGTAGTGTTTACTCTTACTGTTTACTCATCACTTTACTGTTCTAACGAGTACACGACTACAGCCTGTGTTTGTTACGTGGATCACTCATTAATTAGTTATCATTTTATTTTCACTAGTTGACAGTGGTTATAGTTCGTTAATTGCTGTGTATATATATATATATATATATATATATATATATATATATATATATATATATATATAATCTGTATGATGTATAAATGGGTGATTAAAATTAAAAAGACGGATCCCGAAAAGGATTACTCGATTACTTATATGCAGTCGCCGACAAAACATTTTTGTTGTATTCCAAAAGTTAAAACTTTTGCCCACTCTTATTTGTGTATTTTTATTATTTTAATATTTTACATATTTGAGGTATGTTACCAAAACTCCCTTGATTTGTTGATTTTAAAACTCAACATATGAGAATGTTTTTTCTAGAATTTATTTGGCGTCTTCAGGAAACATTTAAGTACGGTTTTTCAGAGCCACCAGCATGAATTCCGTGCAAACAATTGGTGCAATTTACTTTATGGCTCAACAAAGCTTAAAACTGTAAATAGATTAGTAAGTTTCCTGGCGATTAAAACGTTCAAAGCCATAATTTGTCATAAAAAATGTTAAAATTTTTACATCTGTGTATTTAATGTTTTTGTTCGGAAACACCTTAAAGAGCACCATTTTGCGCTTTCAAATCCAAATTTTTCCGGGGGAGGACCCCCGGACCCCCCGCTTTAGGCTCGGGTCCGTGAATGATAAGGCTGTTGTGTAATCTGGCACCACCACTACTGAAGTCCTGCACACGCCTATGCGTGATGGTAATGTATTATTTATTTATGACATATTAAATTAAAGAACATTATTGAAAAAAAAAGGCTGTTAAATTTTGATATGTATGGTTGGCACATGTTGCTAAGTAATAATGCGATCTGAAAGAATGCAGTACTACTACGAAAAGTGAAAATGGTACTCGTGGATTTTTAGGTTATGGCAGTCTCTTTCTTTTTCAGTAATATCGGCCGAAAATTAACGAGCGTATCGGAAGTCGGCAGAAATTCCAATTGAAATAAATATTGGCAAAATCGGCTTCTTCATTATAGCTCTACATTTGATGACATGAGTAAACATATTTCAGACTTCAGGATATTGAAAAAGACTTTAATTTCCATGTAGGTTTATTATGTGTGTTTTTTTTTTGCAAGTGTAAATTGAATTAAGTAAAATGCTTTTATTTTTATTACTTTCAATTGATTAAACTTTAATGACCAGTTACAGATATTTATGACACTAATTTTGAGGTTAAGCAATTTTACTAAAGCATTCCAGCCACGCAGGTTGCCAGCGAGAGACGCTTCTCTTCTGCTGGAAACACTATCTCCAGTCGTAGAACTAATTCAACTCCTGAATGTGCAGAACAAATTATTTTTCTGCATGATAGATTAAAGAGCAGAATTTAATACTCTATGACAACCTCTGTCAGAATTATTGTACTGAAAAGTGGAAATGTTGAAACAATGTGAATGTACTTTTCAAACAACATGATTTTTGGTCTTAAGTTTGTTGAAGCTCAGTAAAGATATGTTACATTTACACAAACCTATACTTGTAAACTGTGGTTATGTTAGTTGGATGATAACAGTTACTAATGAACCAATGGAAACAGGTAAAATTCAATGGAAATTTTTTTTTTCTAGCAGTGCAAAATGTAAACACACTCTGTAAATAGTTACCCAAGATTAATAAGCCCACTTCAATTTAATACTTTATTCAAACATTTTACTAAGTTTTTTTAAAATAAAAATAATTTCCCAAAAGTGTAACTGTACTACAAAAGCTCGAGCTCGAGCTCGCTCGAAGCTCGAGATTTTTCAAGTAAGCTCGCTCGAGCTCAGCTTGAAGTAAAATTCTTAGGCTCGCAGACCTCTAGTTATTTATAGAAAAAATCCTAACCGCTAATCTGTACTAAAACTGAAATTTCTCAAGAAAATTTTTTTTCTTTATATACACAAGAAACAGTAAAAGCACAAAGCACAACATATTTTAGGTTAGGAAGGCATCAGATGTTATAAACAAGAATGTACCCAGCCTAAGCTGTGTTCATATTATGTTTTGCCTACATACAACAGTTTAAGAATTTATTCATAAATCTGCCACTTTTCAAAATACAAGCAGTGATGCAAAAGTATTATTGATTTTTACAGTTTGCGCCGTAACCTAATCAAGCACCAAACTTCCACTCACGACTCGCGACCGCGGCACATCGTCAGCTGCATTATCTTCAAACTCATCAAACACTGTTCCGTTTTCTTTAAGCATATGAGAATTAATCAAGAATATAAATGAATGAATAAAATAGTTTACAAACAAACGTAAAAGTTTTCAACAGAAACAAAGTTCAAACAAAACAATATTCATAACACACAATTCACACACAAAGTATGGCGTCTCGTCCCGTTTGTTTATTAATTTGTTATCGGTATTGATTTTATCTGTGCGAGTTTTTCTACTGAACTGAATATTTCCATGTAACATGTGGTTTATCTTTCGTTGTGAATGGTGATTTAAAGTCATTTATGTGACGTAAATCACAATCAGAGATGTCGGATGTATGGGAACATTTTGTTTTGGACAAATCCGACACCACCAAAGCTGCATGTCTGTTTTGTGGTGCAAAAATATCCTGCGGAAAGTCATGTACAACA
Source organism: Bacillus rossius redtenbacheri (assembly GCF_032445375.1). Lineage (NCBI taxonomy): Eukaryota > Metazoa > Arthropoda > Insecta > Phasmatodea > Bacillidae > Bacillus > Bacillus rossius. The sequence continues at coordinate 28,947,078 of NC_086331.1, forward strand.
AGTGTGTTACGTAAATATCTTAAACTCCACTCGGCCCAAATCGCTGTTGATAAACGGGAGAATAGTGACTCTTCCGGTTCAGGAGAAATTGCAGGGCCTAGTAGAATCTTATCTGAACCTCAAAACAATGAACCATCACTGACACAGCCCACACTAGCACAATTCATGACAAAAAAATGTAAGTTTTCAAGCAAAGATGGCAAAGGAAAACACATAGGTAGGCTTATTGCAGATATGATATGTGTAGACAATCAGCCACTGTCTGTTGTAGAAAACAAAGGCTTCAGAAAGCTTATTGCATTTCTGGAACCTCGTTATTCAATGGTTTCGAGAAAATTTCTGGCAAATACACTTATACCAGAAATGTACCAAACTACACGTGATTAAGTCCAGGGACTTTTTAGTGCAAGCAGAATACATCTCACTTACATTAGATATGTGGACATCATCTGTTAAAAGATTCGGGTTTGGGTTCGAGATTCGGCGATTCCAGTCGAGGATTTGAGTTAGGATTCTGATTCGAGGAAATCAGGATTCGCCCCATCCCTACTTCTAACATATTTATCTTTTGTGGGTCATCTTCAACACTCAACGATTGTTGATACTTGTCGCATGTCATACATGTATCTTTTCGTGGTTTGTGGAAATGTAAGTTAAATTCAGTACTGAACACGTGACTGTAGTAATGTTCTTTTACTGGTTCAAAATCTTGTTCCCTACAAAAGTTTGTATACAGTTCATACATTTTTCTGATATTCAGCTCGGGATTCAGAAATCTCCTATTTGGATTGTCCTTCCGGGTGTATGGCCAGGATATGCTGGGAACCTCTTGATATGGTCCATGACAAACTGTTTCCGATGATATGATATCTTGTTCACTGGGACATGTTTTCCTCTCTGATCTTCTCCTGGAGATTTCTCATTCTTTATCTTCTGTGTTGCTCGTAACATTCTCCCATCTGATATGCCAAAAGTGTCGAGAAAGAACGTCTTGCACACAGCAGAGGTGCTATAATTGTTTTGCTAGTGATATACATGTGAACAACCCCTAGGTTTCCTTACTTCCATCTCATGTTCTAATTTGTTTTATTTGTACCCGATGGACTAACCCACATAAAAAATAATTTTGTTTGCCAAAATCACCCATCTTCCAAAAGTTTTCAAACATTTTCCTCCTTTCCTCTTCACTAAAGGTCTCAACACATCTTTTCCTACAATGGCAGTCAACATTGATAAACTTCTTCAACATTAGTACCATTTTTATTCGTGTATGCCTGACCTGAATTTCTCAACCTTTTAGCAGCAGCTTGCTTCCACATACTTGGTTTCCTTTCACGCTTTCTGCTTCTGGTCTTCTCCAAAATGTCTGAAAAAAGGAAGACTTTTATAGGATTTGTTGATTTATTCGGATAATACCACAATAATAATGTGTTTATATACAAGACAAAATAAACCGTATCTGCTACAAAAAGGGAGAAAACGGTGTGGAGAATTCAAAATTTTACTGAAATATTTTGTACCTATAGAGTGGAATGGATAGGGTTTAACAGCCCTTCATTAGGCAGGTCTCTCAAAAATCTTTTCTGTTAACATATATCTAAGCCCAGGTAACAGTGTTAAGTGTTTATGTTGAAAACCACCCTCAGTTTAACTTCAATTTGAATAGTGTTTTACGAATTCTAGTATCATAATGTACCCACCTGAAGTCAATTCGTAAAGAATTTGTCTTTCTAACTAACCTAAATTTTGCATTGTTGCTGCATGATTATCTTCGCTTCGTACATCAGCAGTTGAGCAAAATCCCGCACCAGCAACTGAGCAGCTGAGGTATTTCCTACATCTTCTATTACATCCTGGACATCCTCTGCAATGTCAGTCATTTCAGAGTCATCTGTGGTTAGAAATAGATTTTTGTGCCTTAATATTACACATAATTATATAACAGATATACATATTCTATAGGTTCATAAAATGACTTATATTAGTTTTGTTTACATTATTCGGTAAAACATTTCATTACAAACCTGCAGAAGAATCTGGAAGATACTCCTTGTCTTTATCACTGTCATACATATCTTCATCACTGCTTTCACTGCACTCCATTTTCAAAAATTAACACAATATAAACAATGCCTTCCAAGTTTGCCAACACAGTAGTGCTTATTTCCTCTATGGGCTGCCCGCTTCTCCAAGAGGTTTAGTGTGAGCATAGAGTAAGTCAGACTTACGTCATTGTTGCTCTGAACAGATCAAAGCTCATGTTCAGCAGTAAAACAAGTGCTGCTATCTGTTGAGTAATAAATGGAGCTCTGACTTACCTAGTTTTATAATTAAAAGAAGTACATGGAAAAATTAAGTGAAGGTCCAATAAACTCAATATATTCAAATTAGTGACTTACTTCACTTTCATTCTAACCCCCTCATATATAGCATAGTGCTCTCTTTATAGCTCTTTGGCCAAGTACCTATTCTCTGCCCTTTTTTGCATCAGAAACGTTTCACAACAATGTTTCATGAAAACGTAGCATTAAACTTTGGCATTGAAATTTTACTCTCATTGCATTCAAAGAAGTTTTACTTCAAAAATGTAAAACTATTTGTCGAGTAGGGCATCTCGAGTCCCGACCCCACACGGGCAATTTCACGGCCCTGTACAGTCTCTCCACTGTGTCCATGTGCCTTTTAACTATCACGTGTAGAATGGGCGAGGCCCTGCGACATCACAGTATGAGTCCAGTATTCTGTTGTAAAGTTCTGCTGTATGCAAGTTTATTTTAATTGTTCATTCATCATTGAAAGCACACTAACATACATACTGTTACTGGTAATTTTAAAGCCTTAAAAAATTCTCAGTATTGTTCTTTGAAAATAATATGTTGCTAGAGTGGTTTTCACTTGTGACCCAACTATCTGGATTTGTGCACTTCCAGATAAGATGATATCAATACCCAGTTCAACTAAATTGAGTTCTGTATCTTCCACAAAATAGTTTTGAAATTGTCAATATTTTTATTTATGTTTTTATTCATCTTTTTAGTAACTGAGAATTGTATATTTTTTTATAATACACAAATGTGCATTTATTTCAGATTCCTTCAAAGTAAGCCAAAGAAAATAGATGCTAGATTTTTCTCTGCCCACAACCGTGCAAGATTCTTCTGGGGAAACATCCCAGCAATGGGAGAAACCAAAGTGCCAGCATCAAGTCCTAACCTTGATGAAGTTGTGAACAAGACGTTTGGCAGAAAGGCCCAAGTAAGGAAGATGAGGACCATTACTACCAATGCTAATACCTTGTTGGGACAAGGTAACTATATTCTTTAAAAAATGTGTAGTGGTTTTATTTCATATTTGTTTAGCTTATTGCTCCCAATATACTTTTTGTACATAAATAAACATAATGGTCATGTGCACATGATTGTAAACCCTCAATTTTGAAAAGTTCAGGGACCCAAATTTTATGTAAACAAATAAAATGCTTCCTTCTGGTATTTTTGGAAGGGAAGAAAGGGAATTTTGAAAAAAAAAAAAAAAAAATTGAAATTTGAACACTTGTATTAAAAAAACTTATATCACTATTGACACTAACACACTGACATATGAGTCTACAGTAGTATCCATAGGCAACGTGGCTTTTCACACAGTAACATAATGTCTTAACTGATATTTTGCAAATTTAAAAATTTTTTCATAACTTCAGAGGGAGGGGAGATATACCCCCTCCCCTCCCAACTCGCAACAGTATCCACCACTGCTTATATTGTAATACATGCTCTACTGTTCTTGAGGACATGAAACAAATACATGTGACTGGCCAAAAAGAACCACAACAAACTTGGTGCCTGGCTCTTATGATGGAACAGAAGTGTCATGGTTGACCGGCAGACACAACAATGGTGAAGGTTCACTTGTAAAAAATTATAAAAATAATTACGTAGACAGCATAGTTTGTTTGCTTATAAGAGTTCAAGATATAAGTTTATGCTCAGAGGCTCAAAGCGATAGGCCTTCTAAGATTATAGTGGACTCTGAGTTACTTGGTATTGACTCAGTGCTGAAGATTTGAGTAATACCCAAATGTTTGGCATGACACGCCAATAATCATATCTTCCCAACCTTCTTTTATGTCTTGTTGCAGTCTGATATTTACTAATAGACTCCCATCTGTAACAGTCGGGAGTAAGTAAGTAGTTATTTGACGTGGATGATTACAACTATCACTACATAAGCTGGTTGTCATGACGCGTACACCCTGGAGGTTCTACTGCCTGCACACTGAGCTTCAGCCTTGCCCCTGACTCCCCACCTCCCCACGACTAACAGAGCCTTACCCATCCTGTCTGCCACCAGCCCGGTGCTCCGCCCTGCTACAACGCTGTTGTCGGTGCTTTTAGGAAGAGGCCAAGCAGCACTGCCCATCTGAAAACATTTCCTTCTCTTCGCATGGCCAAGGGTTGACAGTAGCTATGAAATAAAATACTCTCAGCTGTTAATATAACTGGAGGAAATTATGAATAGTAACTAAAGTATGTCTTCTTTCACACTCTGGTTTTCCGCTGTTTAACAGATGTGCACAAAAACTTATCATTATGTTAACAGTTTTAATCTATTTTAACAACTTGATGTAGCACAACCAGTGTAGCACAATAAGTCATACATGCGAGTGTATCTGAAGATCCATTATATATCAGGCTGCATCGTTGCTTATCATGAGACTGTTCACCCTCACCAATGCAAAGTGTACATAGAATGTTCCCTAATCATCAGCCCCTAAATTTAAATAAATAAATAATAAATAAATAACATTGTCACCAACTCTGTAATGTTTTTCCTGAAAATGTTTTATCGATCATTGGATGAAAGTTTTTATTTCCGCATAACAACGTAAGATAAAAGGTGTCAAGAGACATAATGCTTGATATTAAAAATGAACAAATATTTTGTAATTTTTAATTATTGGACAAGGGACAGGAAGGGGTTACAACATTTAAAAGCTTTCAAGGTGCAATGCTCGGTCTCACATGCAGAGTTAGTTATTTCATTTTCTTGTCATTAATAATAATTAAAAGATTGTTCTGTAAATGTGTTCCTATACCTTATCTTGTATGTGTTGCTAGATCACAAATTGTCTCACCAGCAATTTACTAAATCTTATTTTCGAGCTGTAAAAGGTAGTGCAAGTGATCATAACTACAAACACTTTCATGATGTTTTACCACTATCAAATAATATTTAGTAAACATCTGTTGAGAAAATGAGAGACCAAACATCAAATGTAATATAGGTATAGGAAGACATTTACAGGAAGAGCCCTGAAATAACAGTCATGAAAACATAATGTAAAAACAAACTTGTGTGTGAGTCTGAGCTTAAAACGTTACACTTAAGGAGACGCCTCGTAGCTTTGAAGTTCAAAGCCACAATGATATTATCAATGAAGAGGGTTTTAAAAAAATTATGACCAATATTTTTGAGCTCATAACTTTACCATTTATATGGTACAAACTTTAATCCAATGTTGTTAGAGATTTGCAGTGAGGATTCACAATAAACCTATAATTATTTTAATTCAGTAATACATTACTGTTTTCAACCTTGTTGGATATGATGCACATGCAACTTTAGTCTGGAAGGTGAGCTGGTTGTGTGCTGAACACTAGGGATGAAAAAATTATTGGCACTTTCACTGGCGTCCAGGCTTTTCTTTTTTTTTTTTGAGGGTTTTGCATGTATCTCTTTGTCCTATCTCATCCCATCTCTGTGCCATGTGCTATCTCTGTGCCATGTGCTGAGCTACAAAGTGAACTAGCCGGCACAGCAAGCAGATGTTCTCTCTTTCTCACACACTCACAATCACTCTCACTCTCTCACCTCAAGCATGTATCAGATACTCTACAGGATTGCAGTCAGATTCCAGCCATATCATTAGGGACCCCAGAAAATGGTAAATAAAACTGGCTCATTTTTGTGTAAAAAAATGACAAAAGCGGTGCAAAAAATCGGTGTAAAAATAAACAAGCGGTGCAAAAAATCGGTGTAAAAATAAGCAATCGGCAGAGACCCCAAAAAAGGTGAAAAAATTATGCCATTGGCGCTGTAAAAAAAACCTTATAGCGGATAGGCACTACAAAGTAGCAGACTCTGCCTTACATCGGCCCACTTTGTCTGTCGTTTCATCACACAAGAATACAATCTGTTTGTCTTCTACAGCGTGCCTTACTGCTTCCTTATTTGCCTGGCAAAATTTTGGGACATAAGTTTCTCCAAGAGTGTTGGCTGATGGCAAATCCCCTGCATCTAAAATGTATACATAACTTACAATATACTTATAAATAGGTAGCATTTATAAGGTTATCGCTGAAAATATTAATGGGCTAATTTACTCAAAACAATTCTAAGCCAAACCTAACCTAACCTTTTCAAGATTACTGCTGGATTACAGAGTCAAACCATCAATCAGTTAGTCAAAAATATCTTGTGGTGTGCTCACCATTTCACAATGAAATCCATCCTATTTATGTGTTTGTTAATCTGAGGTACTTGCATATTTATTTGAAGTAAAGGTAAGGTGGGCCTAAAGGTAAGTTAATCGATAATATTGTAGGCCTACATATGCTTATGAACTTTTATTAGAGGGGGAAAACATTTCTAAATAAATAAGGCTAACCTTCTTCAACATGGGTGTTAATTGTTAAACCATTCCCTCATAGTTGGATGATCAGCTTTTTCCAAAGGAATGTTAACTTACAGCATCATATTAACAAAATCAGAAACAAATTCTTGTTTTCTGCACTTTCAAGCTTGTTTGTTTTATTCACGCTGTCGCCTATCGAGATTTGTTTAGACACGGTAGAATTTGCTTGACAAAATAATTGTCTTTTCTGTTTTGTTTTGAGTGTGTCATTTGCCACATGCTTTTTGCACGTGTCTTTGTGTGTCCAATCAACCCGCACATCATAATTTTGTCCTGCTGATCAAAAATATAAAATCCATCCGATTTCTTCTCTCTTTCGCGTCGAAGTTTTCGGCACCTTAGTCATAAATTCAATTGTATCACAAAACTTACAAAATGTGGACGGTATTTGTAAACACTCATAGATATGTGCACGCAAAAAAGACTGCCATCTTAGCTCCATGCGATTAAATTAGGTTAGAAAAATCGACACCAGTGCGCCTTGCGGCAGAAACGACCATTATTCAAAACACGAAAACTGTGGACAGTCAATTTTGTTATGTTGGTAGTGCGCACATATCGATTGTTGATATTTGTTACATTTTGTTTTCATTTGCGATGGCAATATTTACTGCTTGTAAACAGAGTAATAAAAATACGTGGATTTCAGTAACGTGTCAAAACGAAGATAATATCACGGCACTAGTCTTTCAGTCTATTTATTTCACGCCTATGTTTATGATGGCGTAAATAAATAGAACTTGCGACATAAGGGCATTATTTTATACAAAAAAGCGTGAATTTCGCGCGAAAATGCGTGAATTTCGCGACTATGTCGAAATCAAAGGAAAGTTGCGAAATTCGTTTAAAGTATCAAATTTTCGCGTTATTTCGTGAATTTCGCGCTTCAACATTTTTCGGGGTCTCTACATATCATACATGTACTAGGGCACCACAATGGCATCTGGTAAAACAGCAGAATGCATTGTCACTTAACAGTGCTTTGTTTGTTCATTTAACATGATGCTTGCAGAAAACATTGAATCTTAATCAAATTATATTCTTCGCTTGGTTGGACCAAGGCATGCACCACACAATCTAGCACACACTGAATAAAAGCCACTATTCAAATCATTCTACTAACATTTCTATAAAATAAAACAAACTTCATACTGCCAAGATGTACATCTTTAACTTGTTACAGGACCTGCTAATGTTCTGCCTGTCATAGTAGATGGCAAAGAGGACACGTTGTGGATAACGGAAGTCGAAGAAGTATTTGGATTCCCGCGACATTTTACTGATGTCGGAACTCTCAGCAGGAAGCAGAGGCTTGATTTGCTAGGAAGAGCTTGGAGTGTCCAAGTGGTAGAATACATTCTGAGACCACTAACACTGTTTTTTGCAACATCGAATAATAACAAGGAAGATTGTGATACACTAAAACTCGCCTAAGTGTGAGGTTTCTTGTGTGATTCATTTATAAAAGGCAAAGTATATTCATATTGCTGGAATAATGCAATTGTGGAAATACTTTTACATTACTTGGTAAAGAGCACACAACCTTTTAAATTTGTATTAAGTGTTTATTTTTATCAAAAATATTCTTTACTTAAACTTTTAAATTCTTTTTTGATATGTATATTTTTTTACGTTCAATTTATTCGTGGAAATATGTGGAGTTTTAAAATTTCTTTTCTTTCTCATTTATGTTTATGTTAAATTTTGAGAATTTATTTTATTCGCTATTTTGTAAAAATAGTTTCACCAAACAAATATGCTATTTTTTAAATTTTTCATTGGTTTTCACATTGAACCTATTTCTAACACATTTCAATGATTCTTTTGGAAAAAAAACAGCATAATGTATACAGAATCAAAAATAAGTTTTTTTTATACATGCTTAATATGCAGCTCTAATTATAAAATGTTTAAAATTATCAAGTGATGTAATATTAGTGTTATACTTTAATCATTGTTATATTTTACAACAAAAATATTATATAAGATATACACAGATAAGTGAAAATTTGTATTCCTTGTTTATTTTCAATGTTTAGATATTATTAAAGGAATTTCAAAATATTGTTAAGCAATATTTGTTTTACTAATAGTATTTGTGTTACTATATTTGTTAGAGGTTTATGTTATCTTTATTTACAAGATATTTGATGTCTTACTTGAGATAAGCAAAATATGTTTAATTTTTATGGATGTACGGCACAGTCTTCTGTCATTTATTTTATGGTGTTATAAAGACCTGGGTTGCTGCTGATGACAATAGCCTTACATGGCAGATATTTGTAGATTTAACCTGTTGCCAAAATCAGCAACACAGTAACTGTTTGCACAAGTCATGCCATGCAGCTGTTCACTTGCACTCCACACTTATAACTTTGGAGATACATATGTATCCTAAGAAGAAAATATTGTTGTACTGTATTTTACCACTATACATGCTAAGTAGACACATTTGTTTTTGCAAAAATGTTATATACCATGATGCTCCTCTAAGCACTGTAGCTTATTTTGCCACTTTAATTTGGTAGACTTTCATGTAACACAAATGAATTATTTTCAGACAAATCACAGGTGTTAGTACAAAAATCTCATTCTTATTGTCCCAGTCTGATGTGCTTTACTCACTGGATGTAGCGAATAAAGAAAAAATTAATGTAATCATTAATTGGTAGATTTTATGTTTAACAAAAAGTTAACTTTTTCTGCAAAATTAAGCTGTTTCTAGTAAAAACAAAATCATCATTAAATTTTGAGGAGAGGGTTTTTAAAGAAACACAATACTTTTTATCTTTAACATTATATAGTTGTTAACAGATTAAAGACATAATATTTTTTATTTTCAATTAGAAAAAAATGTAATTTACTTATTTTATTTACAAAATATTAAGCTATTAGATGTATCATTGTAATTAGTACAATGATTCATACTGTTGGTATTGTGCATAATGATGCAGTGCCATGTAGTGTCAAAAGTTGTTCTGTTAATAATGTAGTGTGTACATTCTTGTATACAAACATCAGTATTGATTACTTGCTAATTTGTGACAACAGCATAGACACACAAAATGAACACACTGTCTTTGACTAAGTAAACTACCTCACCATCTGTTATGTAATTTCTGAATTTATAATGTGGTACAACTCAAGAATCAGCAATGGAAGTTTGTTGTTCATATATCACTGTTATATTTTGGTAAAAATTTTTTAAACATGATTTTAATTTTCTATAACAATGAGATTCAAATAAGATAACACTTCTGTTTGTACAGATATTAATATAACCTAAAAATATTGTGATAAATATTTAGTTTTTCTCTACTGTAACTTTTATGAATATCTTACTTTACCACTGAGAATTTTTAATAATTAATGTTTATTGTAATCATTTAAATATTTTTCATAGTTTCATCTTGTTGAAACATTTATCACAAAATATTCTAAAATTAGTTTTAAGTAGTGATTTTATGTTGTTTTATTATGTGTTCTTTGTATTTCAGTATTTTATACTATTGTGTTGGTTTTCCAGCACACTTTTTAAATGATGAAACTAATTATGTAAGCATTCAAAGAATTATGTAAACAACCTAATGTTCCTATTACAACTGTGATTTGTGTTATTTATTTTCCAACAAGCTGTCCTATTCCTGTAAAACTACCCATTTAAGGCCTAGTTCCAGTTTGTTGTTTAATTTATTTGCCATTGTTACTTCTGTAAATTTATTTCATTTATTTTTCAGGTCACATTTTTACTCTGGGATTGCCATTGAACCCAGTTTACACAGATTATGAAACTGACTGAAATAACAAATACAATTTCTTTTCTGTACTCAAACTTGCAAAACAGATACTTCTTAGGGCTTTCAAAAATTCTCTGGTTCTTCTAGGATTTCCTGGAAACAAGGATGCAAAAAAATTCACGTCTCATTCAATGTTTCCCTGACATTTGTGACCACTCTGTATGAAAAACTTAAATAACAATTTTCACTTCACGAGAGCTAGAATACAAATGCAGAAATAAATACTTTCCTGTTGCTGCTTACTCCTTTAAAAATGCAGTCACAATTTTCTACGATACTGAAACAATAGCTATCATGTTGGATTAAAATTCCAATTATCTGTTCTCAGATTTATATTATTGGGTTAATATTCTGGGCAGATGGAAATGCATTCTTAAGGCTCTGTCTACATGCTGAGCTGGTTATGACATTTTCTTATCATTACATATCTACCTTGCATTTGTAGTTGGATCACAAATGTTCTAAAACCACATATTTACTAAATGTCATTTTCAAGTTCTAAAAGGATACGCGTGACTTTTTATGACTAGCAGATATTATTTATAAAACATTTGTTGAGAAAATGAGATGAAACATAAAACGAAATCCCCTGAAATATTAGTAATGAGAATATTATGAAACATACTCTCTTATTCACTTGTGTAACTTAAATGTCCTTTTAAAATGACTTTGGGAGACTAGTGGATCTTTTAGTTTCAAAGGCAAAATAATAAACCAAGTGATTTCGTCTAGCTGTAAGTACCTCAATGTTTATTTTACTCTTAATTACTTTAACATCAGTTAACAAAACATGGATTCCACAAACAGATTGAAAAGTAACTTAATTTATGTATGCGTGTTGGCAAAAATATTAAAATTATAATATTCAATGAACAATGAATTGGTTGACAAATGTATTAAAATTATTAAATTATATTAAAACATATTAAAATTAAATCATTTAAAGTATTGGCTAGCCCTAATTAGACTATTACTGTTAGGTTTCATTTGGCATTGATAAACAATATCAAAAACAATAAAAAGGTTAACATAAACAATCCCAGAGTTAGCGCTTAAGCTAAGGCCGCACCGAACACAGCAGGAGGGTAGATAGGAGGGTAGAGGGTGGAGGTTGGCGGGTAGTGGCTGGATGCAGCCTGACCGCACCGCCAGGCTGTTTACAGCTTGGATCCTCCTCCAGTCTGACGCGAAAGCTGAAAACGTGCACATCAAAATGTCACTTTCAAAAGCATCTCGCATAATTTTGCTGTCCGAAAATTCTGTTTTGAAAGCGAAACTACTAAATAGGAACCATAGGGCGTGGATTCATGATTATAATCTACAGAGAACAACGGACGGTGAATTTGTTAGGGTTTATAAGGAGCTTAGGAACCACAGTGACAAGTTTTATAATTACTTGCGGATGAGCAAAGAATTGTTTGATTTACTTTTTTTCAAAGTGCAAAATTTTCTGCATCATGTGACAACAAACTTCAGAGAAACAATCTCGCTGAACAACGACTAGTAATTACATGCAGGTAAGACCAATTTTATTGTCACTACTATAAATTGTAATATTGCTGTTATAAATATGATATTGGTTTTAATGAACCTTTTCACGGGGTTTTTATTAGTAATTTTAATGTTGTTATTATTGAAACAGTACAAATGGTATACACTAGCCCTGCCTAATTTTCCCTAACAATATTATCACACAATTATAAACATTCAATGGTATTTTCATAGATGCATCTTTTACACTTGCGAAAAATTACGAATAGTGAGAAACGTCAAATGTTCCTGTTGATGTATCCAAAGATTCCGTTGATGGGGCATTAAATGACGCAGGATGTAGTACATGGTGATTCTCGGATGAATCCCGCGTGGCGGGAGAAGACAAGTAGCTTCCTGCAAGTTGATGATGTGGTAATGGACCTATGCTCTGTGTTGCCTCATACTCTCGGGTAACGATTTCTTGTATTGCCGCACGTACTCTAAGCTTTTGTAAGCCATTGAAACAGTGCATGTATGGCAATAAACTCTTGAAGAAGTTCAGATCCGGATCTTCTGTGGTGTTGATCTCTTTTTCGAGAAGAGCCATCTTCTTTTTTTCTATTTCAATTAACTCATCTTCCTTACATCTTTGCTGTGATGAAGTTTGTTTCCGTTTTCTAACCTCACTTCTTTTCTTTAAAAAATTGTACTCAGTTTCCTGTGAAACACTCAAAGTTGACGTTTCGGGTATGACATCTGCTGGAATGGCAAGAGACTCACTTTGCTGTTCGAATGTTTCGTAATTGTTGGTCACATTTGTTTCAGAAGATTGTGAAGCATCGTTGCTGTCTTGTGTTGTTGCTTCTTTAGAAACACGAAGGTTATCGTCTCTAGGACAACTAGAGCTAACAATGACATCTTTTAAAAACATCAGTTGAGAGAAAAAGCTCCATGTACTTACAGTTTTTGTATTGCCACCACTTCCACTTTTTGGGATTTCTAACTCTCGCAATTCTTTGGCGAAATAAGCGCGAAGGTTCTTCCATTTTGCTCTCGCTGTCTTCACTGAAAGAGAAAGAAAACGGGTAATGAATAAAATAAATATTAGTTGTTTACGTCATATATATATATACAAACAGAAACGTATTTTGGTTAAACTGTTGCGGCTACTAGGCCTTTGCCATTCTCAGGTGCTATCTATGTTCAAAATCTCCATTATCATTGGTATTATTTATTTATATTTCAGAAAGATTTAAGAAATCATATATTTATGTTATTCTAATGGAGAGTACCTACAAATAGTTCAGGAAAATTCCGTAATAAGTCAAACATAAAATATCGGTGTTAAATAATCAACAATATACACAACATAAAACATTCGGAATAAAATTCTAACGAGCTAGAATGCATTAAGTTTTGTCTATGTTTTTATTATATTAGCTTTTCATTTTATCACATTATTTGTTTTGTGTGTTTCAGATATCTGGCTTCTGGGGAGTCCTTCAGTTCGTTGGCATTGAGATTTAAGATGGGCAAGACAACTATTGCTGAGATCGTCCATGACACCTGCTGAGTTATATGGGATATTTTAAAAGATGATTATCTACCCGCCCCAAAAAAAAGAAATGTGGCTTTCTGTGGCTGAAAATTTTGAAAAGAAATGGAATTTCCCCAACTGTTTCGGGTGCATAGACGGCAAACATGTAAGAATAAAGTGTCCTGCCAACAGTGGATCGCAGTACCACTGTTATAAACAGTTCTTTTCAATTTTACTGCAGGCTGTAGTCGATGCAGATGGAAGGCTTATTGCTGTCGACATTGGCACCCCGGGGAGACAAAGTGATGGAGGAAATTTTAGATTGTCGAATTTGTTCCGTTTACTTGAAGCTGGAGAACTGAACGTGCCAGAATGCAGACCTCTTCCATCTACAGATACGACAGTTCCATTTGTCTTCTTAGGAGATGAAGGCTACCCCTTATTGTCATACCTGATGCGACCTTATCCGCAAAGAGATTTAGATGATCGGAAGAGAGTGTTTAACTACAGGTTAAGTCGTGCGCGAAATAGTGTTGAATGTACATTTGGCATCATGGCTGCAAAGTGGAGACTGTTAAATAAGGCAATTGAATCGAATGTTTCAAATGCTGTACAAATAGTTAAAGCTATTTGCATCCTACATAACTTCGTTCTGACACACGAAAGAGATGATGTAAACATAGCATGTGTACCAGAAAATGTATGCCGCGGTGTCCCTAACTTTCAGCCTGTGCATCACCGATTCACCACAACAGCATTAAGAACCAGAGATCACTTAACGGATTACTTCAATGGCGTGGGTTCAGTCCCATGGCAGGAAGATTATGCTCTCCCACAGAACATTGTGCGCCGCCACAACAGAAACCAAAATCTTAACTGAACTTTTCAGTTACATAATTTGTTGTGTTTTTAAGATTCAATTATGGCTAAAGTTATTTTATGTAGTATTTGTCTTGAAATTTAATGGCTGAAGTGATAACAATGGCCTGGGTAAGTTAAAAACAAAGTCAACAGGCATTACAATTTAATAAACATTGCAGAACAGACATATGGAGCAACGTATGTTCAAAGAAAACTGTACTTGACACTGTAAATTAAAATACGAATAAAGATGATACTGTATTATCATTAAATGGTAGTTATACAAACTTTAACGTTCCGCTCCAATATATCTTTTACTACTGACGTTTTGTAAAAGATACTGTAAAAAATTATCTTAATGAAATAGGAAAGTAAAGAGTAAAGTAATCATAACAACTTAATATTATTTCATTATGTACTTGTGTGTCAATATAATTACATTTTAATAGCTTTCTGCAACAGAACACAAATTACATGAAACAAATAGAACTATGGACTTTCCAGACTCATACATCCCGAATACTGTAGATTAATAACTTACCATCTACTCCAACTTCTTGAGCTACTTCAGCCCACAATGCATTCAAAATCTTTGAATTCTTCCTGAGACCGTCGGTAGGATCCCAAATAGCTTTACGCTTGTACACAGCTGCTATAATAAGTTCCTCCATGCTGAAGCGCAGTCGTAGTGCAGCGGTAAAATGCCTGGATGGCTGGCTGGAAGAACAAACAGGATTGTTCGGGTGGATACCCGCCAGGCGACCCGCCAGGCGGTTGAGACTGGAGGGGCGAGGGTGGATGTTTCCGGTGCGACCACTTTCACCCGTCAACAAAGGTAATATCTCTGCCTCGCTGATCGCCAGGCGTCTCGCTACCCTCCACCCGCCAGGCATTTCTGTTCAGTGCGGCCTTAGGCTGAGAGTGATTAAAGTCCCATAAAGAAAATTTTTGGATGTTAATGGTTATGCTGAAGACAGAACAAAAATCTGGAGGGCTGGAGATTTGACAATCGCTGGCCGAAGGAGAGCTGTTAACATGGTGTCAGGGTGCTTTAGTCGTCCTGTTTGCTGGAGGAAGGAGTCGAGGGTGTTGTAGTCAAGTCTACATCCGGCCCTTGGACCGTGTCAGACAGGGAGGTGGCTTCTAGCGCGAGGCAGCCCGCCCAGATGCGAAGCTCACGAACACGCGTGGTTGTAGCTGACGTTTCCATAATTTAAAAAGATTAGTAAAATATTATTAAGTATTATTAGCAAAGCATGACGATTTCTACGAGGCACGCAGACTGACTAATTACTAATTAAGAAATGAGTTATAGGGACAACATCCCTTGCCTAGCTGACTACATATTTGAACAACGACCGGACTGAAGTCTTGTTGTGCAGCTCGCCGAGGATACAATGTTGCAAGTCTGCTCTCGCGGTGCGAAGTGTTTTGTGGCGGTAGCGACTCAGAATTAAAAACAGCAGATGGCTTTCGAAAGAAAGTGGAGGGACTTCTGCTTCCGGACCGAAAGGTTCCGATGATTTCCGAGGGGGTGGTCGAGAAATGCTGATTTCGATACCTCAAAGTTGGTGGTACTGGCCTATGTTCTTCCGAGTGGTGTCCGAAACAAGAAAAGATTGACTCGTGCATCTCTCGCACGAGGCGACTGCTAAAGCATGTAGCTTATGGAGGGGACTAGTGCAGCACTCTGGTGGCTTGGAAAAGAACTACGGGGCACTGCTTGTTGCGTGAGGCATCAGGGGGCAGGCGTTCAAACACCCAGGGGAAATAACTCACGAATCTGCCGCTAGAGGGCAGATGCGGTACATCCACAGTGTTGAGACCTTGAGGCGGACTGGGGTTTGTGACCGGTCCGTGAACTGGGCATGGTTCCCTGGAAAGGCAGAAGAATTGGGGGGGGGGGGGGGGGGGGGGGGAGTGGAAAATGTGCTAGGGCAGTGGGAAACACACTCGGCAGAGGCCTGCAACGTGCCGAGGGCTTGAGCAAAACAACTCGTGATCTCGTGATCGTGTCTGAAATCGCTCGCGTAAGGCTGGCTCTCAGAACCTAGCTGCTCTAATAGCTTGCAGGACATAGCACTTCTTGTCACGGCTCGGAGAAGAATTACATGTGACGGCAGTGCGTCAAGGCTGGGTTAAAATGAGTGCACTGACTTACACTGGCTCGGCAAAAATCAGATCTACCTCTGGGAACAGCATTGGGGAGATTGGCCTGACAAAGATTAAATGGGAGTGTACAGGAGGCAGAAAAAGTTTAAGTTTTAGCAGCAGAAAAAAATGACCGGCAAAATTATTTTAAAAATTCAAATCTAGAATAATGTCGAAAAATACCAATTTGAGGCACATAACCAACCCTGCTTGTGAAACAGATCCTAAGTCTTGGCTTTACAGACCATGTTGGGTTGTAGAATTTTCATGCTATTAGTTTTTATCTAGGGCAATTTCTAAGGATCTTCCCAAATATAAGTTTTGTACTTTGTGTTTAGTAGCAAATTTTGTCACCAGATATATGCTACATGTTATTATAGTTGTAAAAAGTCAGGCAAATACTCAAATTGAAAATATTTTGAAATATTTCTTTCAAAATATATGACTAGGGGTAGTCAAATTTCGTTAATGACGAAATCGCGAAATTTTAAAAAAATCACTTGCACATGACGTGTAATACAAATAACCTTACTTGGTAGTGATAAGACTTTAATATACTGCATTTCGTTTTAACGAAATTTGCTGTGATGCGCGAAATCCGTAGTTTTTCACGAAATATTACGAAATCGCGATATTCGCGCGAAATTAACCTTTTTTATCGCGAAAAATCACGTTGAATCATTCTGGAACTTGCACAAAACGTTTATTATTCCAAGAGGTTATATGTGAGACGCCATCTTTGCTTTTGTTTTTCTCTAGCACCCATAGAGTAGAGAGTGGCAATAAACATTATCATTTAGCTACTGGTGGACAAATCAGAGATAGCGTTGGTAGTTACGAGTGTCGAAATGTTCTATGATTTTGTTTTCACGAGTGCGTGTCTGTCGAGTTTAAGTTCTTTATTTCTGAGTGGATGCAATATGTCTCTCTTCCTCATCTATGATCGTTTTCCGTTGAGTTTTTGTGTCATTTTGGTCATATTACCGTGGTCACTGGATAAACGTATAAAATGCCGAAAGTTGTGTTTTCGAAAGAGCTAAATAATATGACGACGAAGGATTTTACGTGTTCAGTAAAGAAAAAGGCATCATGATGTGCAAGTTCTGTAATGTGCAAGTCGACTGGAAAATAAAATACACGTGTGAAAAACACTGTAAATTTCGAGCATCGCACAAGGTGAACAAAGCATCGGGTTCTGGAACTAAGCGTCAAGTTACTCTAGAACCATATATTTCACGAATGAAAATTATTACATCCAGACGTACGCCTACTCGGTCTCCGTCGTCGCACACGTTCCTACGAGACGTAGAAGGCCATAAAACGACAAAAACTACATTATTTTGCCGACCGCAAATGCGTCTGGTGACGCAATCGTCGATAGGCGTTAACTCAATCTTTGTTCCTTTCTCTGAATCGGCCAAACGCAGTCCAGAAAAATAGCGTCACTTCCATATTAGCCAATCAAATCATAAAACAAAATGCTAATTGTTGTATTTGGGCGTCCTAGCCGAGGCGACTATTTATTTTCGTAGTTGTCACGGCAATGTACGAAAATAAATGCCGGCCAAGAGTGCCAACATATACATGAACAAATACCGCACACGCAGTTGAGGCGGTGAAAAACGTAAACAAAAAAAAAAACAATACTCTGTACTGTTGAATAAGTACAGTGTTTTGGTGGGGACTAGTTTGCAGGAAATATAAAATAGCTGATTTTCAGAGATAGGTAGTCAAAATGGACTTGAGCCACTAACATTTATGATCAGTTTCAGATTTTTTTTGTATGTAATCTTGAGAATTTTAATTACAAATGCAGCGTGCTAAATTTTAGATGTGAATGTACTTCAAAACATTGTTTTTGATAAATTTCGACCAAATAAAACAATTATTCCATCAAACATATACATGTGTATAAAATTATAATGACAAAATAGTTATTTTTTCTAACTAAACAATTTTTTTTCCACCGAAATAACTCTTTTTATTCACCGAAATGGGCCTTTTTTATTTACCATTTTTCATTGGCCCTATATATGACATTGGCAAAAAAAATCAACATGGGAGGATGGGGAGGGGGGTTTGAAGCTGATCTTAAAACTTGACGTCGTCCAGGGCTGCGCCCATCTAAGCCCGATGTGCCACCACCTCCCTCCCCTCCTGTTAATCCTCCTGGCTGACGTGTTTTTAAAAAGCGCGCCGCAGCAAGAGGGTGCTGTAGAATCAGTGCTTCGCTCCCCAAGAAATAATAATACTGTGCAAATCTTTTGTTTTGTTCCCCAAGTGCCATGTGTTTTTATATCCTAATTGATTGTAATTTTTATGTATTTCGTTTACTAACCACATCCGCGGCACGACGGGAAACAGGGTAACTGTTCAGGGCGCTTGGCGCCAAACCCCCCCCCCCCCCCCCCTTTCCCGCTACCTCTGCGGCCATTGCTCGCGCAGTCGCTTCCCGTCGCTACCTGAAGACAGAAGCTCCGCTCCGGCTCTCCGAGGACCTCATCTTTGTGCGCCTATTGAGGTGGTTGGACCACAGCTGTGCCTGTCGTGCCACGAGGCGTTTTCATAGAGTGATGGTGTTTGCGTCCTTCGAGTGTTGTCTGTTGGCGTGTGGGGCGCCCTGAGATCCCACTGTGTGGTTTTTATAAACAGCGTGCCCGACGCTGAGAGCGGGCCAGGTCAGTGGTTAAGGTAATTGATGAAGGGGGAAACGAGTCACGCCGCCACATGGGCTACGTCACGCCTGAGACAGAGTTCCCGCCGGGTTCCGTGCCCCCTAGACACGGTGGCGCCCACTAAACGTACGATTTAATTCCTACCAAATCCCCCGATCATGTCAAACTATTCCTAAAACTAACCACGATAGCCATCAGCCGGGTCAGCAAAGTAAAATGCCTCTATCTTCCTCTGTCCCCACCATTCCTTCTCTGTCACTATGTTCTATTCTTATCTTCTCTTCTGCACTCCTTTAACATGGTTTGTACCCTCTTGTGCAATCAAAAATTGAGAAGTTTTCAAGGACCCCTTTAACCACCTATAGAAGTATAAAACTATTCATAATTTCAGAAAATACCTCACGAAAATAATGTAAAATAGTTGATGCACAAAAAATAATTTTCTCTGTTCAATGAAAGATAACTCCCTATTACCCAGTATTATCTCTGGGACACATATGTAACCCAAGCATAGTTTCAATTCAAAATTTACACCTGCAACTTTTAATTTGATCACTAATTACATTTACTTAATCATTTCAAAGTAAGACAGCTAAAAAAACCTTTTTAATTTTAAAGTGAAATGCTAACTAAGCAAAACAAATTCAAAACATTTTTTATACATAAAATCTAATCATGTGACACAGAATTCACAAATTGTACTGCGCATGCATTGTTTGCTGCCAAGTAGGAAACACAAGAACATTAAAATAGGTACCCATATTTATCCTTTATTTACAAGCTATGTCTTTATTAAAAATTTTTTTAAGAATTATAAGTGAAATTTAAGAATATTTATGGGCCCTTATTCAATTAAAGACAAATGAAGAATTTTTTTTAAGGATATTAAAGAGGCATACCAACCAAGTTTATCTGCTCTTCCCACTTGGTCCTCAATTTTTCTGAGGGCCTTCATCCTGTGTATTTCAACTCCATCATTTTTCTAGGCAGCCTTTCTTTTCCCATTTTATTTGCATAGTCATACCAACTCATTCTTGCTTTTAAGTGATCACATTCAAGTGCTGTTCTTGCTTGCACCATCTCATTCCTGATCCTGTCTCCTCAAGTAACTGCCAACATACTACTCCTAATCTTCACACCTATTGCTCTGATCTTCCCAGCATCTCTCTTGTCTACAGACCAAGTCTCTGCCCTGCAAGTGACTTAAGGACACACAGTATTTATTGTACAACACTTGTCCCACTAAAATTTTAAAAGAGTGATACCAGTCTTCAGTGATCCTAACCTATTTAAATACAAATAATTAATTTTGCGTGTTACAATGAAATTGCATAGTAGTACAGGTAGTTGGTGCCACTGCTAAGTTGGATGTTTTAAAAGACTAGATTAGGGTGACGGACGGACGGACGGACGGATGAGACTGACGTGTTGCAAGAATAATCAATCATGAGAAGTACACAAAAAATTTCATAACACAAAGTCTGTCTGGCCAAGCCCAAGTCTGGAATGTCCATCTAATATTTTGTTGTTTAAAGAACTCTAATTGGTTATGCACTATGAATTCAATATTATAAAAGCAAAACGGTACTTTTTTTTATATAGCTACAGAGCAGGTGGGCAGTGATAAATCAAATAGGACCAATCAGGAGAACCTGGGTTCGAATACTTTTCCAACAACCTTATTTCCATTTTTTTAAAATAAAACTACTAGTTTTGCTGGAGCATCCAATACTATTATGAAAAAACCCCACTGTTCATACTGACATTATTATGACAATTACTAGCAAATACTTGGTAAATTTCAAGGATTTTTGCATAAGATAAATAAAAAAACTCAGTTGACCTTGTCTATGATGACTCAGATGCACTAAACAGTACCAATGGACCAAACACACACACACAACAGCAGGTCTACAGGTTCATCAATAATGAATGCCAGGATTCTAAACTATTATAAAATAAGTGTTTAATTGATGTGCACATGTGACATCTTAAAATGTTCAAAAAAGTTTAGACTTAACTTTTACAATTTTTTACAGGCACAATTTTAAATCTAGTGGCATCTAGATGGTATTCAATCTCCTGCCATCAATGTGTGACTACATAACTGTTTCAATTACTGTAGCACCCCTCTCGATAAAGTGCTGGATGTTTGTTATCTTCTTAGCAAACACAATGTTTATAACATATCCCCACAGGAAAGAGAAAAGTTCTGGTGTCACAGTGAGGCTTAAGAGACATGCAAAAGGAGTGGGAGTGTTGTTGCAAGACTACCTTGTTCACTCTGCTTTAGTGCAAGGTGGCACATGGCAGGATGGGGACCACTCAACGGAATGCTCAGTTTGTGGTGGTATGCCAAATTGAAATTGGCTGTCACAGTGCAATAGAAGTTTGGAATCCTTACAGTCATTCTCGATGACCCTACATTTGCCAGTCGGCATACATTTACAGTAAAACCCTGTTAGACATTTTTCAAGGGACTGAATTATATATACTTTACAACAGGAAAAACTTCTTAAAAGGAAAATGGTACAGATAAGTTGCTACATAAAACAAATCACCCAAATGACATACTTATGTTATGCGCTATTTGTTCAGCTTTCACTTTTAAAATTAGGCTGTTTGAACGTTTCAAAGGATTCCATTACTGAAAATATGTATTGTTTAGAAAAGGCCTCACACATCAAACTTTTTAATATTTATTATGGACTTACGTAATTATTTAAAATTATGAAATACCTCTTTAGTTAACATGAAAACCACACATTGAAGGACTTGGTGCAACCTGCAGTGTTTGCCTCTCCAATTTTATTGTTAATAGACACCTGCCCTTGTGTATCAGCTCTATTGACATCATTGCACATTATGATGTAAAAAAAATTTAAACTGGGAAGGAATTTGCCTTAAATATGTGGAACCCCATGGCTGTTGTTGTCCCAAGCTCTCTGTACGATGATGCACCAAGGTGGCCAAATAGATCCAGCGGATATAGATAACTTTACCAGTTAGCATTTTTGGTACCTGTGTTAACCTTTGGAGTTATTTTTTTTGTAGCATTCTTTAATTTTGTTTAAAGATTATAACAAAATTTATAAATATTTTCAGTAAAATTCTTTGTTAGTATATGTATCTAAATATGCACGTGGTAAATATTTTATTTATGGCTTAACTGTGAATAGTATGAAAAAATAATCATGAATGTAATGGCTATCGACCGCAGCCGTTTTGTATACAGCAGTGAAGCGCTATAAACATCTCGGTCACAACATGACAGAAATCAACACCACGTTAGAAAGATTATAAACAATATATATTGGAAATTGCTGAGAAGTACATGCTTCAAATTCTCACCTTTCAAATAAACTTTTTATTGCAATAACACTAATCTCTCGAACAATTTTTTTACTCAAATCATGTATACAATTTTCCATGACAAATGTTTTTTCTATCCAAGGCACAAGTTTTTATATCCTGAGCTTTTCTAAATAATTTTTAATTTTTTTTTTAGGCGTAGATCACTACAGCAAACCTTTATCATTGCAACGTCTTCTCACAGAAAAACAAAATCCCAGAGCACTAACCACATCAAGATGTCAGTCGTTCCCTTAAGCAGTAGCAGGTTAACCAACTTTGGAGCTTGAAGAAATCTGTGCACTATGCAGCGTTGCCATGCAGCATTGTCAAGTTTTGAATAAGCCTCATACCATGATTTTTCAAGAAACCTTTTACGAAAAATTGTGCACAATTTATGGGTAAATACTGTTCAAGTCCAGCCAAAAATGAAAATCATAGCAAGACATGTAAACTAAAATGTTCCATCATTACGGCCACCAAATAACATTTCTTACTACAGTGCACAACAAACATTGAAACTGTAATTCGTTCCTCAAATTGCTGTACCAGTTGCATGCAAACAGGTTAACAAATGGCTAATAGTTTATGTATTCGTCGTACACACGGTGTACAGATAGAAAAGCCTCGCAAAGTTGATATGAATCCAAGCAGAGGATTGGTCGAAAAATCTAACATAACAGTGTGCGGAAAAGGTTTTTACGGTCGTGTTTGTTATCGTTTTGAAACAATTGTTTCAAAGTTTGACAATAAATATAGTTTTAAGTGTGTACAGATAAACTATTACATTTTTTTACCCCTTAAATGATGAACGTTATATGCAGGAAGCATCTACAAACCAAAATGTTAAGAATGGGAAAAATTAACATAGGGATACATGGAAGTGATCAAGAGAATGACTCTTCAATCATTTAAAACAGACTAGCTCTAAGTGAGAATTCTTAAAAAATATCAACTCTACATAAAAAGTGAAGTTGAGTGTTCCATCATTCTGTTATGAATAAGAAATGTGATAGGATAGCTAAAAACATTTCTAGACTCCAAACCACTTATGTTGACTGTACTCATAAATTTTTGATAAAACCTGCAGCTCTTGCCAAATTTGCATGGCATGTTAGTGATCAGAGCACCAAAGGTCCCTATGTTCTTTTAGATATTTACTGCATGTTGAATTATACATTAAACTCAATGGCTCGAAAACAGTAATATTAATAATTTTTGTTGAGAATCTGTAGTGTTGTTAGTATTAATTAAACAAAACCCAACTAAAACTAACAGATACTTTCATAGTTACTTTAATTTTTGCTATGGAGCATGAATTTTAGCAATATCAAACAACATTTATGCAGTAAAAACAAAATGAACTTGTTTAGCTTAAGGATTCCAAAACCTGCATGAATAAAGCACAAGCC
The DNA here is from genome assembly GCF_032445375.1 of Bacillus rossius redtenbacheri. Taxonomy (NCBI): domain Eukaryota; kingdom Metazoa; phylum Arthropoda; class Insecta; order Phasmatodea; family Bacillidae; genus Bacillus; species Bacillus rossius. Next base: position 28,971,029 of record NC_086331.1, read on the forward strand.
CAATTAATTAAAAAAAGGTTTTATTCCTAATAGTCATTCACCAAATTATTTTTCACAAAAAAAGTGGCAACAAAAATTTATAAAACATTTAAATATGGAGGAAACATCGATTGTCAAATACGTTATAAGATTGCAGTGGTGTTAAAATAAAATGTAGGTAGCATATGGTCATTAATATTTGACTCAAAAATCAATTCAACCTAAATAAAAACTGAGAAAAACTAAATATATTAAAATGTTGTGGAAAACTGACAAATATGCATTTCTGATTTTATTTCAAGGCATTTCAAATTAAAATATAAGAGTTTAAACTTTTAATACTTTGTGAACATGGAACAAACTTTTAGTACTCATACATTAACATGGATTTCTTTCAACCGTGGAAATACAGTAGCAAATTAAAAGGAAAAAAAAAATGATAAGTGCAGCTTTAATTTATTTTATGCTGTATGTAATTTCTGTCATAGTTGCCTAAATAATTACATAGTGGTCACTTACTAGAAGTAATTTTTTGAGACTTCACAGCTTAGAAATCCTACCAATGCACTTCTATGATCCCGTTTTCTAAACATTTCTTCATAAAAATCTAGAATTAGCCAAAACCCAAAAATTCTAACATGCCAAGAAGAAAATTAAACAGTCTAGGTTCTTGCACTTTAATCTTCGACAAAGGCTAGTATACAAAGCAAAGTTTCATCCTCTTCAGAGGAAAGACACCTCTCCCTTCGCCTAAAATTGCATAGCAGTGGGACCTAAGAAATATTTTCTGCTCCACCCATTAAAGTTGGTCCTTAATTAGCATGTACAATAAGTCACCTAAGCTCTTATAATAAAATGATTCCAGGCCTTTTGTTTATAAATTGTCTTTAGTCACGACCAACTGATGGTCACTCGAGCTTATCACAAACTTCCGCATTAGACCACATTCAATCTGCTGTTCACTACTGACTTCCTATTTTCTAAAAAAAAACTGTTATTTCTCCAAAATTATGTATCAGATTTATGAGTATGATACACTGAAAAATTAGTCTCTTTTAGTGTGGCCATGTTAGCAGCAAAATAATTTTATTTCTATTTGAAAAACCAAGTTTATATATATTAGCAACTGCATGTTTAGTGAGGACTTTGCTGAAATTCAGCTGGGTAATTTAATGGGTTGAGAATTACTGCACTTTAACAGCTAAGGTGACAGCCTGTATGCAAAAAATTATTACTAGTCAACATGGTACCGTAAGCCTAGTAAATAATAAAACTAAATGAAGATAGACATTTTTCTACGAAACAATGATTTTCAACAAATCTACTGAAAAATACTCAGCTCCACTAAAATGTATGTAAAGAGAAATGTTAATTACATGTAACAAATGCTATTATGTAATTTCATAGAAATTCCAGCAAGTAAAACCTGCATAAAGCTCACGCTATGGACAGAAAAAAAAAAAGTTTAAAGTAAAAACACCAAAAACTTTATTCAACACCATGTCATAAGACTCCATAACTTAAAAAAACAAATGTCACAAAATTTAGAGAGTAAGGAAACATCAAAGTAGGAAGCAAAAATTCAATTTAAAAGTGCTCCACTGTTGTATGATGCTGCTTATGTTATTTACGCAGTTCTAATTACAAATATTAGGTTTATTTTAAACAAATAAAATTACTTTGTAAAATATTGGCCACATAAGAGTTCTAGATATCCATTAAATTATGAAATTGTAATATTATGATGATATAGTGTTAAAAGGTTTTAAGTACCATCATTGAGCTTCCAAAACTAAATGGTATAGTTTTAACATAAACCATTTTATATCATTATTTATGAATTCTGCTGCAGATAATACAAAACACTAACACAAACTTCACCCTTGACAAAACAAATCAGCATTTCATTTTGTTTTAATATTAATAGTGTTTACAAGATACAGAAAACAAGATAATATTGTCTCTCACAAGATATTTAGGACTACTGCATATATACAATGTCAGGTCTGTAACAATGTACAAGTATTGTAAAATAATTCTTCCAAGTCTGTGCAACGTTGACTAAGAGCTGCTGCTTGCACACCACCTAAAAAAAACATAACTCCATAAACACAGGGGAAAGAAAATACATGAATAAAAAAACAGTTTGAATCACAACATGATAGTTTACAAAGCAGGAGTTTCTGTAGGCTATATTTAATGTTATTCATACAAATACAATTTATCAATGGCTGCTGGTAAAATATCTAAAACATCTTTTTTTTTGTGTAGTTATGAAATAGAAAAAAAGGTTGTTACTATTAAGTACATACACCTAACATCAACAACTCCTCTGCCTTGATCCTGCACAGTGCTAACTGGTTTAACCGTAAAACAAGGTCAATTATTGCTGTCCAGGCATTTCCAATGGCTTCGGGGGTAAACTTTACTAGCGCAAACAGCTTTTGGAAGTGTTTCTCTTTGGTATGCACATCTACATTTTTCAAGTGGCTTTGGCTTTTCTTTGTGTTTGATCCGGTGTCAACTGTTTCATTAAATGGCTGTCACAAACCTGTTATACTTAGCTTTGTGGATTGTGTGTGCAGAGGAACAACCAAAAACTTGATCTAGGTTTTCCTACCCTCACATTTATTTTTTAAAACTATGTATATGTTTTTGGTATGGTTATGTTAGTTTAGAAGCTGTTTCATGGACATAATAAGGTTGAAAAACTCTAGAAAATATTCTGGGGTTTTCTTTAAGTTAAAGAGTGGCACAAATTTGGTATAACAGGTTACAAAATTAATTAATCTACCTGACTAAGTATGACAGTTTTACTACTTTATAAGATACGTTATTTAATTCATACATTATAGTAAATTCATGATAGTAAATTTCTGAAGGTACTTAGAAATTTGAACTTATTAACCAGGAAAACTTATTAAAAAATAAGTTCAATAGTATATATATATGTGTGTGTGTGTGTGTGTGCGCGCGCGCGCGCGCGCGCGCGCGTGTGTGTGTGTGTGTGTGTATATATATATATATATTAATAGGTCAAGTGCTAAATAATTGGTGGTTGATCATATTTATTTTGTTTTTCAAAACCATGCTTTTTTTTAATCCAATTTTTTAAAATTCAAATTAATTAATTACCTCAGACTTCTGAATTGCATTGCTGGTTAGTTTTATTAAGATGTTTTATTTTTTACCAGCACTCAGGCAAATTGCCTGGCATGCCCTCTGCACATATTCAGATTGTTCACGTGATTATAGACACTTACTGGCAATCTTGTGTCTTCACTGCGCATGTTTTCATATAAAAACCATGAACTTTGATTCATTCACAAATTGTTAAGAGTCATTTTTATATAGCTAATGCATTATAGCAACAGTCTTTAAACTTCTCAATACACTTTTGTTTGTGGTTCCTAGCACTTATATTTCAGAATGCATAGGGAACTTTACATCATCATAATGCCAAGCACTATCCTATCCTGTGGTTCTTTACTTTTTGGGCTATGATATATTTCATTAGACATAATTTAAAATTTGTAGATATATTGTAATTATTTTCTGCATTGGGAATTGAAGTGGTTTTCTTCACAATACAGTAGTAATTATTTTTCTTCAGTCTTCAGTCTGTTTTACTGGTAAAAAGATTTCCCTCAAGTTTCAAAGTTTAAATTATTTTTGTCCCTTGCAAATTGTTGCAGGAGATTCCCGAGAGGTCAAGATGTTCTAAATTCAAGTTTTTGAGTACTTAGTAATAACTTCTTTCAACCCTGTCCATATTTGCACAGCACTTTAATAAAACAGCCTGGTTTACAAGTATTCCAATTGATAACATATCAGGAAGAAGTAGTTTCATGTTACTGAAGTAAAACACTAAACAATGATTTTAAAGTGTTCAGATTAGCTGGAATTCATGTAAGAATGAGTTAACAAATATTGATCACATATTCTAATACATAAAGGCTTTGATGTGTGATACTTCAGGACAAATCAGCTGTTGGATGGCAAATGAAAAAAATAATCATTAGAATAAGAGGTTTAAGGTAATAACTTACCACACATACCAATATCATTGGCTTTCCTTTTCACTAATTACATTGTTTCTTAGGAATCACATACAATATTGTAGTAAAAGAACCAGTCCAATAAAACTTAAAAGCAAACTTACCACAGAAACAAGAAAGCCAAAGAATTATTTTTCCATATCAGAGACTCGCTTCTTATGGCGCTGAATGGCTTCTTGATGCCGCTTAATCTGTTCTTCATGAAAACTTATTTCATCTTCCAAATCAGCTTTCAGCTTCTGGATTTGTTCTCGGTTCTAAAAATATATTCCACAAAAATTAATAAAATATAAACAAAACCTAAATTATGTACCATTAGGGTAGCAAATATTTAAAAACAAGTTTCCATCAGGCTATAAAAAAATGATTTTTCAGCTGTCTAAAAATGAGGCTTTCACACACACGTAATTACTGGAGGTACATGCAAATAGCCATTGCTATAAATCCTAAATTGATAATAAATTCTCTCTGTTAACTGCAATAATGTGCTAGATTTAAGAAGTGATAAAATTTTCCTTCAGAAGGCTTGATTTAGTCACAATATAATTTTATGACTTAGTTAGCAAAAAATTTAATTTTTGTTTCGAGGATGTGTATTTACTTGGACATTTGTATACAGTAAAACTAACTTAAGACGTTCCCGCATAATACGTTTTCCCGCTTAAGTACACAAAATTATTCCCTTAATCATTTCCATATATCCCTATGTTAATTTTTCCCATTCATAAAAATTGCGTTAATAGATTTTTACCGCATATAACGTTCAGCGTTTGTGAAAAAAAAAAAAAAAAAAAAATGTTTATCTTAAAATTCTATTTATCATTAATTTTTAAAAATAAATTTTTTACGAACGTTAATGAAATAATTTGAACTTGCACAAGACCGTCGAAACCTTTGCCAGACGCCGCATGCTGTTACGAGTGTATTTTTCGACCAATCATGTGCTTGGATTCGTATAGACTGAGAGGCTATTCCACTGCACGCTTTTTTTCCTATTCGAGTTATAACACGTGACAAATACGCAGCAAACCATATTTACCACCAGCCATTACTCATTTATTAGGTTTGCAATCTTTTTAGATGTGATTTTAAGGTTATCTAGCATAATAAATGTTTAGTGTTGTGGCAAATAGTGCATACTGGCATCTACAAGTAGTGGAGGACCCATTAAATGGAAGGCATTATGGTTTGAAGAAAAACTGAAAATAATATCAGAATTTGATGTGAATCCTTTGATACTAAGAGTGAGTATGACAAAAAAAACTTGTGATGCTGCCGTATACTTTAAACAGAATCATGATGAAGTGAGACCAACTTTTGGCTACTAATGTTTCATCAAAGTGTAAAAAAATGAAGATTAGTAAATACGAAGAAGTTGAAATTTTACTCTTAGTGTGGGTTAAAGAACAGAGGGCACTTGGAATTCCGACAAACGGCCCAATTTTAAGAGAGAAAGCTGTACAAATAGCACATAACCTAGGTGTTGAATTTCATGCTTCCAATGGCTGGCTCGACAGATTTAAGAACAAAGTAGGAATTGGCTATAGAACTTTAAGTGGGGAATCTGAGTGTGTCTGTGATGATGCTGTCCAGAGTTGGATAAACACAAAGTTGCCTGCAATTATAACGGACTTTGAACTAATAAATGTATTCAATGGCGATTAATGTGGTCTGTTTTTCAACATGCTTCCAGACAAAACCTTAGTTTTAAAAAATGAAACATGCCATGGAGGCAAACAACGTAAAGAACGAGTGACAATGTTATTGGGTACCAACATGGACAGCACTGAAAAGTTGCCATTGCTGGTAATTGGGAAACCAATAAAACCACTGTTTTTTTAACAACATAAAGACATTACCGTGAAAGTATGGAAACAAGTCTGCGTCTATGTCAGGCAGCATTTATGAAGACTATGCGAGAACTTTGGATGTAAAGATAGGGTGCAAAAATCAGAAGATTTTGCTTTTCATGGATCACTCACTGCCTTACTCTTCCCAAGGAATTAGCCAACCTTAGAAATATCCAGATTGAATTTTTCCCACTAAATTCAACATCCAGGCTACAACCCATGGACCAGGGAATTATAAAAATTCCGAAACATAATTTTTGTAAGCGCCTTGTGTTACGACTTATAACAATAATGAAAAGTACTAAAATGAGTGGTTATAAAATAAACATCCTGGACACCATGCATTTTCTTGCTGCTTCATGGGAAATGCTTGACTCAACTATCATTAGCAATTGCTTCAGAAAAGCAGGCTTTGGTGCTCAACAAGTTAACAATGTTTTCCCTGAAGATGCATGTGAGGATTGTGAACCAATTGCATGTGCTTCTATATGCAGTGCAAATTGGAAAACTCTTCAAGAGCAACTAAATTTTTCATGCACTTTTGAAGATTATGTCTCAGTTGATGATGCGGTTCTACTATGTGAGCCACAAACCATGGAAGATTTATGTGCACAACACAAGGATTTAGCTCAGGATGAGACTGGCGATGGTGACAGCGATGAAGGTGATTCCACTTCCATGTCAGCATGCTGACGATAATTGGCAAGTGTAATTTTGAGCTAAGCAGTATGTCATTTGAGTAAAATTTGTTTTTATGAAGCAAATGTATTTCCCTTTTACAAAGTTTTCCCTGTTAAGAAGTTTTTAGCATTCTGTCCCTTGAAAAACATCTTAACAGGGTTTAATGTATTTACTATTTTGCATTCTCAGACGTAAATCAAATTTCTGAAACTTTATTTAATTAACTTTTTTTTTGTACAGCTCTTTCCTTGTTCATCAGATTTACTTCATCAGTGTTGTAGAAATACAGCAAAAAACAAACAAATAATATTTTAATGCTTTGCATATTCCACAACATTGACAATGATGCTAGTTACCATTGAAGATTCATTTAAGTACCATGTGTAGCAAAATAGCTTGTTTACTGTTAAGAAAAATTTGGAACTGCTTTGCTATTGCTCAAGATATGCACAATTCATGTAACATTACTCTTTACCACTCTATCGCTCAAAAACTATAGTATATAGTTCAAAGTAGTTTATGGGAGTAAATGCTTGTGTTTTCTTAAGACTATGAATATCTAAAAGCATTGCACTATAAATATTTAAAACTTTTTTTGACAGTAAAATTTTTTTGAACTGTTTCAATTAGAAAAAAAAATTCACTAAATTCTATGTCATTAAACTATCTACAAGCTATATGTTGGTTACAAGTGCAAGTTTTATAACTGTAAAAATGAACTGTTTCATGAAGAAAATTGCTTGACTTTTAAAGTTTTCACTCTAGTAAAACTGAATTACAAGTCTACAAGTTAGCTGTAATTGTTTAAGTTAAGAGGAAACCATATTAAGACAGCAAATTTTATGTAAAAATTGCAAAATGAGCTTGAAGTTGAAAATACATAGCAAACTTTCAGTGCTTTAGAAAATTAAAGAGAATTCTCAGATAAAATCACTAAAGAGGACCAAATGAATTTATGGAGTGAAGTATACAATTTTACACTATCCTTGGAACCAAAAAGAAAAACTGGATGTATATTACAGATGTTCTTTGGCAAAACTGAGGGGAAAAAAAGTAACATAGTACGCCATAAACTATTCATTATGTACTTTTAGATAAGATGAGTAATATAATGTTTTTATCTGCTTCTGGTTGTATAAACATAACAGCTAACACATTTGATTTTATATTATAGAGGAGATACAGCAAAGCATTGTATACAATATTTGTAAGTCAGAATGTGGTGGAAATGAGAAGATAAATACCAAATAAAACTACATATTCAAAATTATTACAAAATCCACATTATTTTAGCATCTGAAATTCCAAAGATACCTAACCTTCATACATCAATATAATTTTCATCAGTGTCAGGGAATATTATACCCATTATACTTCCATATAAAGCATAAAAATTATACTTGTATAATATTTTACTTTGGTGTTGGAAGACTAGCAGAAAAACAGGTACACTATTACCAGTCCATGTAAGTTACCAGAATTTTTATGAAACACAATTGTAAAATTACCTATAGAAACTGCCTGTGACTTGTAAATCTGCATTTGTAATTTATTTTTTGTAGTTTAGTGAATTAGGGCCTAAGAACTTTAAAATACAATATAAAACACTTCATGGCAACTTATGTTCAGTGATGCCAGTTTAATGAATTTGAGATAATAGGCCTATCTCAAGTATTTCTGGGTGTTTGCCAGAGGAAGCACTAAGTGAAATTGTATTTATGCTACTATCTGTAGGTCTCTAGACTGCTTGATAAGCAGCAATATCAAATTCAACTCTCCCGCCTAATACTAAAGTTTGCCTTGATTTAACCCAAGGCCACCCTATATTACGAAATTTGCATTGACTTACTGAAACTAATAAAATTATTAATATCAAACTAATCCAGTTTGTATTGCTGGTCGTAAGTAACTGGTCTCTTAACTATAATTCTGTTTTTCTCCTTTCCAAACACAAGCTGCACTTAGTATTTCAAGATTGCCGATAAAGAGCTAAATCAGAACAGTAACATGAACCCTTAGACAATAACCTTCTTATAGAAGTATTCTTCTTCTCGCCCAGCTTCCATTTTCCCAAAGGCACCACCAGCTTCTCGGATTGACCCACCTCCACCACCACCCTTTCCAGCACCACTGCCCAGGTCACCCAGCTGATTCGTACTGTAACTGTACACAAACATAATATTAATATTTTTTAATAACAGAGCTGCCACTAAGAAGGATCAAATTTCTCCATTTTATAAATTACTACATATAAACAATTACTCAAACTTACCCTTGAAGACCAGAAAATTAAATATATTTTAAGCAGTGGTAAATACCGTGTAAACTCTTTATAACGTCACTTGATTTAATGACAACTCCTTAAAATGTTGAAATTGCTTGATTTTAGTTGGTTTACCTTGTTTTCTATACAATAATACACTAAATAGTGTTACGCTCACTCTATTTAAAGACAATACAGCATTAAAAATCATTAAGCAGTACTTTCTAAGTTGCCAAAATTGATAAGAATTGCAGCTGTGTACATTCTTTTGTTTGCTGTTTTGTTGTTGTATTATCTAGCATGTGTTTACTTCGACTGATGTACCGGAGATTCTAAGAAATTTTGTCTTTTGTTTTTGTATGATGAACTTGCAAATGTTTACCTCGGTCACTAGACTTTTGTAAAGTTGTGACACAATATCATTATCGCAGTTGCTTAAAGACTTTTGAACTGTAAACATGGCGAGTAAACGAAAATCTTTGTGTGTCGACGAAAAAGTTTTATTAATACGCTCAATAGAGGCGGGAGAAAAGATCAGTGATGTTGGAAGACGCTTTGGATTTAGCCGCTCTACCGTGTCTACAATACGGAAAATCAAAGAAAAAATTCTGCAAGCAGAGGAGGATGGAAAATCTGTTAAGAAATTAAAGAAACCTCAATAGGAAGATCTGGATCAAGTGATGCTATCATGGTTTTATAGACAACGCCAGAATAACATGCCTGTCTCGGGGCTGATCATGAAAGCTAAGGCGAAAAAATTTGCCGAAGAACTAGGATTAACTACTTTCAAAGCACCAGAAGGATGGCTCGGGAAATTCAAGCAACATCACCATATCAACTATGATAAAATTAATGGAGAAGCACAAAGTGTTGCTACGAATGTGACTCATTACTGGATCTATAGTGTGTGGCCCAAATTGAAAGAAAAGTATGCTCCAAGTGACATTTTCAACGCTGATGAAACCAGAATTTTCTTGAAGTTGACCCCAGATAAAACATAGAAATTTAAAGCAGAAAAGTGTGTGGGAGGAAAGCTCTCCAAAGAGCGTATCACAGTGCTTGTAACTGCGAATATGAGTGGCACAGAGAAAAGGAAGCTGTTGGTGATAAGCAAATACAAAAATCTGCATTGTTTTAAAAACATCAAACAATTGCCAGTGACCTATAAAGCTAATAAATCAGCCTGGATGACAAGTCAAATTTTGGAAGAAGAATTGCTAAGTTGGGATGCAGAATTAAAGGGATGAAAAATCTTACTTCTTGTTGACAACTATCCTGCTTACACTCCTGCAGGCCTGCCGTTTTTACGGATTTTATACGTTTTCACAGATATTTGAAGCTTAAAATGGACTAACGGATAAACGGCGACATTCACGGATATTTACCACGCTTCGCCGATATTTTCATATTTGAATTTCGTTCGTGTAAATATTTACTTTCAACTAACTATTTGAAGTTGTCAAACCATACAAGCATCCAACAGTAAAGCAAACACTCACATTAGGTGTAGTGCCATGGAACTTCCAATCATTTAACCACAAACCAAAAACATATACTCCCACATATCGTTTCATGAAGTACAATATCTATGGTTTCGGGGGAAATGTTTTTTGTTTGTTGAGTTAAACGCTAATAAGTGTCATGGCGTCAGTAAACATTGGTATTTTTTGCCATTACAATGTTTTAGGTGCGGCATTTGTTTACAAACTTCTTACGTGATTTAAGTAGTAGTTTTGGTCTTAGCTGATTGTGATGGAGAAAAAACGAAAGGCTTCGCCGGACAGGTCACTTTATAAACAGCGTTATCGTAAAGAATGGGAGCAAGAATTGAAATGGTTGAGGCGTGGCAAAACGGAATTTTCCGCCGTTTGTTCGACTTGCAACTCGGAACTGAACGTGACAAAGGGCGGCTTGAAGACGCAAGTTCATGCGAAAAACCAACGAGCTGCTGATCGGAGTTGTTCTTTGACGAGTTTTGTAACCAAACCAAACCAAACCAAACAAAATAATTGATGCAGAACTGTTATGGGCGAACTTCATTTGTGAAAACAATTTATCTGTGAAACTCAGTGATAATTTCACGAAACTTGTCCAGCAAATGTTTCCAGATAGTGAAATCGCAAGAAACTTTCCTTGTTCTCGCACTAAAACTAGCCAGATAATTATTCAATCTTTGGGTACATCAGCTGCAGATTATGTTACCTATGCAATGAAAACACAATTTTTCACACTGATGATTGATGAATCAACTGATGTTACAGTCACTAGGCAGGTTGTAGTGTTAGCAAGGTTCTTTCCATCTGAGATTGTTGAAACTCATCTGTACAAAGTAATGGCTTTGAGTGGTGCTGCAACTGGAGAAAATCTGCTATGGAAAGGGTTTTCAGCAATCTCAAGATGGTTAAAACTGTTCACAGATCATCAATGGAATCACCAATGTTAAATGCACTGTTGCATTGCAGAATGAGAACATCTGCAGGTATGGCTTTCAAGCTCACTGATGAGATGCGGAAAAGAGCACAGAACATGAAAAAGTAGCTAGTTAATGATGTGAAACACATTTGTTTTTTTAAACTTGTAAATTACTTCAGTTGTATGGATGTATTTATAGTTTGTAAATAAGAAAAACACCAAAGCCTATACTGAAAAGAAATTTTTAAATTACTTTTCATTTTATTGTGATACCAACTATTAGTTTTGTAATGTAAGTGGCAAATCTTAATTTTTTTTTACATTCATTTGATTTTTTTTAAATTATGTTTTGAAATGCAATGTATATTTAAAATTACAGCAAAAAATAAATTATGTCAATTACTGCTATAAATTTTACAGGATTTTTAAATGCTGTAAAGAGAATTTAGGAACCTAATTTGGTGGCAGGCCTGGCATAAAGTATCACAGTATATGAAATTAATAGGGAAACATGTTTTCCACTGCTTTGTAAACTTGCAAAGGCAATGCTTATTCTTCCACACAGCAATGCAGGGGTGGAAAGGATATTTAGTAAGCTCAACCTTATCAAGACAGCGCACAGGTCATGTCTTGAATCGCCAATTCTAAATGATTTGTTGCATATCTCTTCTAGGAAGAATATGGCAGAATTCCAGCCAACAGAAGAAATGAGGAATAGGGCAAAACATCTGAAAAAGATATTTAAATACTGCCAGTGGTGAAGTGTAGGCTACGTGCGTCTGTGTAAATACTTGTATAAAGTGTTAAAAATTGAATTGTTTTGATTGAAGTATAGTTACGTACATTATGATCGAGTAATTTTCATAAAAATTGCATATTTCTTCGTATTTTTTAATGTACAGGATTTTACAGGATATTTTATATACAAAACAAGGATATTACAGGATATTTCACATTTCAATCAAGGATAGTGTTTTCAAAGTGGCGGCAGCCCTGCCCTCCTGTATCTAATCTCCGAAATATAGAGTTGGCGTTTTTTCCACCATACACGACAAGTGCAACCAATGGATCAGAGAGTGATTAAAAGTCTCAAAAGTAACTACAGAAGGAAACTCTTGATGGAACTGGACGAATCTGAGGGTACAGCTTCTATTAATATGCTGCATGCAATAAATTTTTTATTAAAGGTCTGGGATGAAGTGACAGCAACAACTATCCAGCACTCTTTTCGTCATGCTGGACTTCGTATCTGTTCTATGAGTGACGAAGTGGAAAAAGAACCAGAGTTTGAAAGAGAAGATGATCCTCCATTAACTAAGTGGGTTAAGCAGTTTAACATGCCAAATAATTTGACTGAAAATCTACAAACCTACATAGAAGTTGACGAAAACCTGGCTACCACAGCTTCACTGACAGATGAAGTAATTCTGGATTCGGTGAGAAACATTGAGGAACAACAAGTGGATGAAGAAGATGAAACAGACGATCCTGTCCCTCCACCAAGCATCAAAAAAGCACTTGATGCAGCGAAACTATTAGAAAAATACTTTTTATATTATCAAGGTGATTCGGCAGTATCTCAAGATATCAGTAAAATACATGAGAAAAAACATTAAAAATATTGGAGCAGCAGAAAACATCAGACGAAGATAACAGTCTATACGCAATAAGTGTTGTTATTTGTATGAATATTAATGTTTGTGTGTAAAATGTGTACTATATTAGTAAATACATATTATTATAGAATAGTAAAATGATATCCTTTATTTCTCTCCATTGAACGATTACTCTCTGTAATGCCGAAAAATGCTCAGTCCGTTAGTGTCGTTATATAGAGTTTACACTGTGTATGGCTTACTCAAGCTATTGGTAAATTTATTCAAGCACTCAGTGGCATATTTAAATACTTATCTGTGGGAAAGAACCAAATAAACAAAACTAGGGAGCTACAATTTGTCTGTTTCCAAACTACACAAGTTAGACATGATAATTCATGATAAACCTACTTTTGTATATGAATGGACTAATGTGGTGCCGTGGTAATACACTAGACTCTTGTTACAGAGGATCTGGGTTCAAATCCAGGTCCGGCCCACCTGATTTCAGTTCACTGTTTCCAGGAGTCATTCCCGGCAAACACTAGACGGTTCTAACTATAGGCCATGGTGTGTTCCCAACTCTAATATAATGACCTCACTTTCAATGAGACAGAGAGTACAAAAAATACTTAACGTAAGAGGAAACTGATTTCCCCAAATATAGTACCTATGCTAGGAGCAATACAGTCATGTTCATATGACTAATAGTATGGTATTTTGTGTAAATTGCACATAAATAGTGAAAAAAATTTGGTTTCATTAATTAGGTTTCATTCCTGTTGAATTTCTATACTTAAAATGGTAACTCACAGTCTCGTAGATTTTCACTATAAAAAAAATTATAAATTGTGGTAAGGTAGTTGTACCAGTAGCTGACAGTATTAGACATGTTTTGTCAAATTTTTAAAATTTTAAATTGCTGAAAACATTTTATGAAAATATCTATACGTTTTACTTACATAGGTACAGGTTGTGTTTATAGCAGGGAAAATTATCACAAATATTACTATCACTAAAGTTTTTATTTTATGATCTCCTTTACATGTTACCTTATGTTCCAATAGCTGACATGGCAAATTCAAATATGCTCCATAACCTGACACACAAATGTACCAATGGCTGACTTTTTAAGTCCATTGCCATAAAATAATTGAGACAGTTTGCATATTTTAAAATATCATAAAGCAAGTCTTCACACATGATTAAAAACTATTCTGACCAAAATATGAATAATTAATACATTTAACATAGCCTTAAAAATGATTTTACTGTCTACAAAGACATGCTGTATCTTGACATTTCTGTGCAAATATATACACCTCTGCTGTTGCTTGCCACTGGCGGTTTGATGTGTTCAACCACATCATCCAGATCATACCACAGTTTATCTTCCTTGTCAGGCCACTTCCAACCATTTGGTCCACTCATTTTCATAACTCTGACATGTGCTGCTATTGGTGTCGTATCCAGTATAATACGTGGGAAGTATTCTTCATATCGAACAATAACATAGTCATTGGTTTTCAGTGCAGTTTTTGTTGGCTGATCACTTAATTCATCACCAGTTCCAGGTTCTAGGGGATCATCAATGGATGATACTGAAGACTCACTAGACTCCAAAATTATCTGTTTCTGCCTTTTCTGTGACACTTTTAATTTATTTTTCTCTTCTCTCATATGTTTTCTTTCTTCCCTTTCTCTTTCTTTCAATGCTTTCTGTTCTTGGTTTTTCTCATGATAGTTTCTCCATTGTTCTGAAGTGGCAACAGATGGAATTTTTTCTTTTGTTCGCCTTGGTTTTTTTGACTGTCATGTACGGCCAAAACAGCGCTCTTTTAAAAGGTGAAGGTACACTTAGTGCTGCTGGAATACATGCTTTATTGCTTGCTTGTAGTGGCTTTGCAATTGGCTTCAATGGTGTGCATTTAATTATATCTGGTACTTCATTCTTGTTTCGGTTTAGCAGTTCATCTGGTAGTTGTGATGTACTAGCTTCAGTTGATGAATCTTCTTTTCTATTTGACTGTTCATCAGACTGGTGTATTGCAGTGGGTCCATCTGATGTATTTTCCTCAGTTTGGTGTAAACACATGTCTGCAATTTGGGGATCTGCTGCTATCTGCGCACCATCTACTTCAATCTTCACTGAGAGCCAGAACTGAAATAGATTCTTATCTTCAATGTCACCTGACCAAATTTTCCCTGTTTCATTGAATAATGCCAATTTGCATGGTCCAATTTTAATTTTGTCTTCAATGAAAGTTAAGTGTTTTTGTAGCATTTCAACACTTGGCTTATCGGCTATAGCCTGATCTTCAATATTTTGTGAATTTGATTTGTGTCTTATAACTCTTACGTATCCACTGCTTCAGCATCAAAATCAAATTGATACAATCTACAGGCTTTGAAACCATTCTGAATGGTTTTTACTGACACTGATTCTCTTATTACTTTACTGAGGAGAGGAGCAAAATCTTCTCGCTTTAATTTTTGACCATTGTAATCCAGTCTCCATTGTTGTACACCTTTTTTCCTACCTATTTTGAGAGGATGAAATACAGCTACATCCATTGGCTGCAGGATGTGGGTCGCATTCGGATATAAAGCAACAAGCACAATTCCATTCTCAGAACAAATATTACTTTAACTCATTGTTAAATGTGAAGAGTGACCATCAACAAAGAGCAACACAGGAAGAATTATACCATTTTCAAGAAGCCAGGGATGAAATATGTTACTCACATATTCAAAAAAAGTTTCACCTGTCATCCACCCCGAATCAGACCGACCAATACCCCAGGTTGGTGGGATATTTGTAGCGATGCTAGAAGGAATGCGTTGATAGGAGTAAATGACCATTGTGGGTGCTAATTTTCCGTCAGCATTACCCGTAATTAATGTTGTCAAACACTCTTTTTCATTGTTATTAACAAAACTATAAACAGATCTGTCTCCACGTCGTACTTGCACTTTGTTGCTCTTTGGACATAAGAAAAATGCAGTCTCATTAGCATTTAATACTCTTGTTGGATCCTCGATTATGTCTATTTTAATTTCAGAAAAAAGAAAAGACCATACTTCTGAAAACCAGTCCCTTATGTTTTTTTTCCATTATAGTGTGTAACAGAAGTTAAGTTTTGTGAAATTCTTTCTGCAACCTCAGGGTGGCATTTCAAAAAACTGTCATACCATTTGCGACCTGGCCGATCATTACTAAAATTGTTAGGTTGTTTCAATTTTTTCATGAGAATCTCTACACTATCTAGCAATTGAACTTTTGTACATGGGAATCCTGTCTTCGATAAATGAAACATCCACTGAACAAGTAAGTTTTCTTCTGCTTGTGTCAAATTAGTTGCAGGGCCCATTTTGCATTCCTGAGGATATTTCCCATTTGTTTTGTAAAGCAAAGTGATTCTTGGTACTTGAAAAGCTCTAGCTGCTGTAGCAACAGGTGTCCCTCTTTGAACATCAATAATGGCATCTCTCATTTGCTGTGGAGTATACTTAATCTTCTTCTCCTTGGGCAAAGAAAATCAACAATCAATCTGCAACAATAATTGAAGAAAAAAAGGTATTAGTATATATTTTGTCAAAATAACAGTTTTAAAATGAAATGTTGGACAATAATTGCTAATCATATCAATATTCTATGGGTATTAAAAACATTTATAGGCTGTTTACCTGACATACCCCTAAACCTGACATACATGCTCCTACACCTGACACCCCCATCAGGCTTTGGTACAGAGGTGTTTACTTCCCACAATTGAATGTACAGCTTGAATTGGATTCTCTGTTATAGTTTGAATGTAAAATATTAATAAATTAAGTTTTCAGCCATGCACCAATTCCTGACATGTAGTGTCAACTATGGGATCTTCATCCATAATAATGCTCCTATACCTAACACACACTACTGAGCTCAAAAAAACATATCAATGCATTAAATCAGAGTAATATTACATTAAATATATCTGCAATTAACTTCCTGATTTGTATTTACTATAAACTAGGTACAAGATTTAAATGATACAAAGTTATTAATTTTTGTTTTTCCTTACCTGAACACTTAGCAGAATCCAGCTAAATGAAGAATGATGCTGCACACTGTTGGTATTTGGCAGCCATTTTCTTTCCATTGGGCGCTTTCAAAAAACTGATCATAGCTGTAGATACACCATAGATTACCCTACCAGGGTGATTTCAGATAAGTGTCGTGTTATGACTTTGGAGCTCGTTGTATAGATTTAAAGGGTAGCCTGTCAGCCTTTGGATCACTGTCAGCTATGTGTACAACTACCTTAAAAAAAATTTAAAAATAAAAAATTAATTTTCACTAAAGAATTTTTAATGCAACACTGGGATTTGAAAGCATGGTATATGTAAAGGGCTTTGAAATAAAAAAAAATTGTGCCTTTTTATATTCCTATAAAAAATCTAAGCAATGATGTCAAATTATTAAATTGCCCTCCCTACTATCAAGTTTCTAGAATCTAATGGAAAAATATGCTTTCCCAAGATTTCAAGCAACATTAGACGTACTCAAAACTACCTTTTTTGATTTCATATATCTACATTGAAAAGCCAAAAATTTCAACATTTACCTGCGTAGACCTACCCTAACAATCACTCTGCCATCTTTTGTAAGCCAGTGTCCCAAATAATCCCGAAAGAGTGCTCTTTTAATCACTTTCACATACCTTTGATGTGTCTGTCCAAACACAAAGAGAAAACTATAGGCAAATAGTGTGATGACAGACACTCATTGTACCCTCTCACCCATTTTTTGGTAGCCATCTTAGTATGAAAACAGTCAAGATTTTTAGGTTACAACTATCATTTCCATTTTCAGTTCATATTTTTTTAACTACAACATTTCAATTAAATTGATAAGAAAATACTTTATCATGTTCTATTTATCATTTCTTACATAAACTACCCAATAAAAAAATATGGTAATTCAAATGGAAAGCCACTTTTCTAAAAACAAAATAAATAAAAACATTTTAAATCACAAAATGATTTTTTTTCACTCCCTGGCAAATTTTTAAATTATTCTCTAAGAGAGCATTGTAATACTTAAAGTTAGTTTATCATTTTAATGACATATATTACAAACTGTGATATTGTGCAAATGGTCACTTGGGTTAGGTTGCACAAGTTTTATAGTTTAAGTGCTGTGTTCACATAAATTTAAATCATTAGCACCATGTTTTGTACATGTGTTAGATTTTTACTAGTTGTGCCAAGTGTATTAATTAAGGAAACAATTCCTTACATTTTTTGGATGTGTACTTATTTGCCACTATTATGATTATTTTAGGTTGCTTACATTTGAATATGTAAAATATTCAGTATTCTTGCAGATTTGTGTAGTTTTTAATTTAAAGTAGTATTTTGATTCACAGTGGGATTGACGCAAGATTTGTTAAATTGAATTTGTTGTTTCTATATCATTTGATGTATTGTTTACTAAGTGAAAGTATAAATTTTCTGGGAACAGAAATGTATTGTCGTTCATACCCAATTAGTCTGTTTTGTATCATGTTTTCTGATGTAAGAATGTTTGGTATTTCCATGTTCAACTGTCAAGTATTCAGCAAATTCTAATTATGTTGGTTACCTCGCAGAATTGATAATTCCCCAAAGGTTCTAGATAATCGTGCATTTCCATTTACCGCTCACAGTGAGAAACACAGGAAAGTGTTAAAAAATTTTATTTTTTATATGTAATACCCAGATCCTATGCATTTGATCTTGATGGGATGATCTTATTATAAATGATGCCTAAGTTTTTAATTTAGTGTATCGAAAATCCCATGAACTTTAACCTGGTGGCATGTACAATACTTGGCTCATGTTCACTACATGATAAAGTGCATTAAAGATTAATTGTATTGGCTGCAAAGAAAGTAGCAGAAATGTACGTCGTTATGAAAGTTGGCCAATAACAAACTTTAGTGCAGGAACAAAGGAAAATAGAGTATGTAATATTGGCGACAAAGAATAAATAGCAGCATGAAAACAAATACGAATAATAGTGTGAGATTTGGAGCGATAATAGCCGTTGTGGTACGAGAAGGGGTGAAATAATAAGGGGAATGGAATCTATATAATAAAGGAGACAGTTAGTTTGTCTGTCTTTCGTGTAGTGCAGGGATGGAGAGGCCTAGAGCCGTGAAATTTTGCACATAGATTCTTTAGGGGGATCCGTTTGCACCTCACAGCAAGTTTTTCAAAATTCAATTTAGTTTTTTAATTTAATTTTTTATACATTTTTGCCCATCAACATTGATTCTCACCCCACAATATCCATGCGTGTATTAAGTAGAGAAACAATTGTCAGGCTCTTTGCTGGTTCATCACTGCCATGTTTGATCCAATTGTAAAATTAATATTCAGCATATTTAATTTTAACAGTTCTTAACATTTCTTTACAGCAGTCGTGAGTGGCCTCTAACATTTGATTTATTCCAAAACTTAATCAAAACTGCAATCTAACTTTAATACTTTCTCTGTGGTATTTTTATGTCAATTATTAATTCATTCTTTCAGCCTAAACATGGCAACAGCATACTACCGAGGAGAGGTAGTAGCAGAGACATGAGACGTGGCAGTGCCGTACCAACTAGAAAGAGGAGTGGACTATAGTAGGTAGTGCAGCAGTGGCGGCCCGATGAGGAAGAACAGTGGCATACCCAAGAAATGAGGCAGAGGTGAACTAATGTAGTGCAGCTTGGCAGACATGAGGCTTTGCAGTGGTGTACCCACAAGGAGGGGCAGTAGGGACTTATAGGCACAGCAGCTGCTGACCCACGAGTAGAAGCAGGAGCGAACTTACATAGCACAGCAGTGGCGACCCATGAGGACTAGCAGAGGCATATCCACGAGCAAGAACAGTGGCATACACACAGGGAGGGGCAGTGGTAGACTTAAGAGGACAAGCAGTGGGGTAGCCACGAAATAGGACAGGCACAAAATAATGTAGCGCAGCAGTGGCGGGCAAACTAAGACAGATAATTGGCATACCCACAAGTAAGGGCACAGGTGGACATTAAGTAGTGTGGCAGTCACACACTGACTTATCACAGACAATCTAAATAAAATAGGTTTTAATAGCCTTCATAGGTACATAGTCACTGTAACAGTACTATGGATATTTTGCCCTATTCATGAAAGCTGAGCAGTGTGAGAGTATTCTATCTGTAGCCTTCCGAAGCAAAGCATGAATACATCAGTTAATATCTTTATAAATACATAGACTAAATAAGTTCACAAAAAGAATTTAGTAGGTAGTAAAAAATTTATTGGAAATGAATGATGAATTTAGTAGTCACGAGAGAAATGCAAGGTTGTGAATTCAAATTGAATTAATATATGGGTAGTGTGTAGAGAAAAATGTGTGGTTGTGATTGTAATAGTGACCAGGAAAGCGACGGTTCATGTTTCACGATATAGAATGAATTAAATGGTGGAGTGGCACAATTTTGTCGTTAATTTAACACATAAAAAAGTAAAATTGACAGTAAACGATTATTGCCATAAAGGCAAGAGAAGTGTTTTTTTTTTAAGGTTTTTAAATAATTGTTTTTGTAGTTGTTTATGTGCATTTTGAATGCTGTGTTGAGACGTGTGTTGTGTGTTTAATTTGTGCTGTTAGGTGAACTATTTTTCTTTGGTTAGGTGAATCATAAAATTAAGTAATGTAAAAATGGCTCTTTTTTTAAGGTAGGTAAGCATTGGAATCGTTTAAGCGAAGTATCATAAGGGTAGGTCAGCTAATAAAAATTTTTTTTGTGCATTTACATCACAATATGGTAGGAATATTGATTAATTCTTCAACAAGGCGGCACTGAAGTAATCATGAACTGTACATTTTTAAAGTAAAAGTGTGGAAATAAGGAGTTTTCGATGGGTAAGATTTGTGCTTGATTTGCACAAGATATTGAGGAAATCACGTTAGAGTAAGGAATAGGTATAGTTTCAGTGATGTGTTCTATACTATAAAGGTAGGGCTGAAGTATATTTAACAATACCAGAGAAGTTTAAATGATAGTAAAAAAATTTCAATAATTAAATTATACAAATGTGGTAGGTATCGCAAAATGCACTGATCCAGTTGGGAATGTATAGAATAAGCAGGGCCGCTGAGAGAATTTGTGGGCCCCTGGGCAGCTGGGGTAGTAGGCCCCCTTCCTTTTTTTTTTTGCATACCACTACTATGTATGCCTATACCATAAATATATATGGTATCGTAAAATTGCATACTTCATTTGAACATACATAGCGATTTCCTAGTTACGCAAAAAAAAGAGAGCATTTGCATGTATTATCTCAGTGCACTTTTACATTGTTAATCTCATTAAAATACAAATAATTAATTAATTTTGATGTATGTATTGCTAAAAAAAAATTATCTTAAATGGTAATCAGAAATTGCATTATTATATGAGTGTTTAAAATGCATAAGTATAATAATTTATTCTGAATGTAAATATTATTAAAAGAATGTAAAGTAATAATCCATTTTATTACTTCGAAAACCTCAAACACACTGAACCACGTTCATTACATTGAAAAATTTGTAATACATATTAATTAATTATAACGTTCCAGGGACGTCGGAACGTTTTCATTAGTGGGGGGCCGAACAGATGTATCACACTTACCTCAGTCATAGAGCGGGGGGTCCGGGGGCCCTCCCCCCGGAAAAATTTGGAATTTTAGATGCAAAATTGTGCTATTTAATGAGTTTCCGAACCAAAATATTAAATATACCATTCCAAGAATTTGATGACGTAGTATGTATTAAATACTATGACAGTAGATGTAGTACAATTTAAATAAAATACCATATAGGAATTTGCAATCATTTTACAGTATATTGACAATCATAAATTTGATTTTCTAATCAATGTGATCACCAATGCAACATTTGTAACTACAGGTTCAGAAAAATACTACTACGACCAAACATTTATTCCAGGAAAAGGAGGGGGCGACTCGCCCCTGCTGTCCCTACTGTTCCGACGTCCCTGTAACGTTCCCATTTCTGCTACTACGCAAGTATTTTGGTGTGAACTGAATGTTACAAATACCTACTGCTCGGTTAGGTTATTGGTTATAGACTGTAGTTTTAGGATCACACAAAACAATTTATATATATATATACATACATATATAGTACAAATTTTTTAATAGCAGGGGGGAAATGTTTTTCCAGCCATTTTTTTTCCACTTCCCAGCCGGGCGCCCGGGCCCCTAAGGCTACCGGGCCCCTGGGCATTTGCCCCTTTTGCCCCCCCCTCTCGGCGGCCCTGAGAATAAGATACAGTTGATATTATATAAACATTATGTAATATACTAGAATAGGTAGGGCTATAATTTACAATACCTGAGGCATTAAAATTATGAAAATGAATAAATGAATTATTAAAGTGGTATAACAAAATATACTGAACCGGGTGGGGTTAAAATATTCAATATGATACTGTGAGAAATATATCTTCAGTATTGTGTTTTATACTAAAATATATAAAAATAATTACCAAAAGTAAGTTTCATAAAGAAACATACATTGCGCAAAACAATCATTTGAATGCTACCTGCCCCAAAACCCCATATTCCCACACTTGTTCCATAAAAATGTAAGGGTGGTAATGATGTCAATACCGGGTTGTGATATCATTACTGTTATGGTACCACTAAAAACTTGGTAATGGGAAACGGCCCTTTAGTCTACAAAAAAGTTATTTAAGAAATTCGAAAACAAGTAAATATGAATGAAGAATAGGCTATTTACATTCGCTGCAACATCATTGCTACTGCGACTGTAAATAACTTTCTGATCGATATTTTTGTCTTTTAAATGTGTTTTATTCCAAATTTCTCTAAACTTCATGGCTCTGGCAACTGCAAGTTTACTTAAATCCAGTAAAAATTTGAGGACATGGAAATTAAAGAACATCTGTAGTGCTCAAGCTTTTTGATTTTTTTTTTCTATTTTCCCAAGGAAAAGCCACCAATTTAGGAAATTAACCATCATCACTGTAGCATCAAATGCAACGCGGATTTGCACGACGGTAGGGGGTGCTCCCATCGAGGTAGATATAAAATAACTATTTTAATGAGGGAAAATATGTAAAAGTTCCATATCACTTATCCAACTTTATCCCTTCATCCTGATGGCATGATCCTGTAAACATTAATTCTATGATACCTACATGCAGGGCTGGTGCAAGGTAAATTGGCACCCTAGGCGAAAAACTTTAATGCCCCTCCCCCCCACCCCGGCCGGACACCCCAAAAAAACTTTCCTTGCTTCAAAATACAACACGTAAGCCTAAGATTTTGTCAACAATCAAATGTAAGCAGGCTTGTTTTTTTTTTTACTTTTTTTACTATTACAAATCATAAACAGGTCACTGTGGACTTTATATAATTACTTCTATCAATATAAACATTCCAAACTGTTACAAAAATCCATTCTCATCTAGTTTGAATAATCGTTAAACATATTATATCAGCTGTTGTGTGTCGTGCGGCGCCGCCCCCAGCTACTTGGCGCCCTAGGCGGTTGCCTAATTCGCCTATATGGACGCGCCGGCCCTGCCTACATTTAGTACAACGAAAGATCCAGAACATAACAAAAACTTACGATGTATCAATGAATAATGACTGTACAATATAAAAGAAAAATTTCTAGAATACCTGGCAATTTGTTTTTGAGATATTCAAGTTTTTGATATGTCCGAGATCTATCACTTAAATTAAATGTAATAAAGACAAATTTAGAGAAAGGGATTAAGCATTCAAAAATAAAATTAAATATGTATTTGGTAAATTAATTAAACACCAGAGCTGCTAAAGACATAAAAAAATTTATGTTAGAAATTACCGCAAGCACAATAAAAAAAACAAGAGTAAGAGATATTTACCTCATTCTAAATAAATTCGCATTGAGAATAATACGTCTCAGTGAATTCATTTTCACACACTTCAAGTTACAAGCAAACCGACAAGAATAGACACCAAAATTAACCTAGTAAAAATACCAAGCACAAGTTTCGTTCCATTCAACAAAGCCGACTACAATGGCAAATAACATTTCGTTCGCGTAGGCTACACTATAGCACTTTGGGCAACCTAAGTATTAACTTGGTGATAACATGGGGAACATTAAGACACCTTGGTTTCAACAGCATTTTGACTAAAACAATATTTTATTGTATAATTATTTTTTTAAATTTATCTTTGGCAAAACACATGTATATTAAAAATTTTAATTGAATCACAGATATTAAAAGTAACTGTCTGCTAACAATAATGTATTCTGCAAAATCATTTTAATTTTATTAAAAACATTTAATATGCTGACGCCATCCGACTGAAGGCCACTTTAAAGAGCCCGACATGCAACCGCCAGTATCCGACCCCGCTAACGGAAAGCACCCCTAACCATGGCCCACCCTAGTCAGGAGAACACCAGAACACAAGGTAGAATTAAAGACCATGCCCTAATCAACCAGACACCACGATTCCTGTACATTATAAATTCAACATAATTTAATGTTAACATCGCTTTTAATTAAAAACACAGTGCAAAGGAAGTGCGACGTAGGAGTGCCCGGGTCACTCACGTGTGGATTTTTATTAATACATTTGTGAGCACTCCCTTTGCGTCCTTCAGACTAAATTAAATAAAGTAGTGTGTGACTTAATTATAACCGCCCAATTTTTTTTGTATCATTCGCCACTGGAGCAGTCAACAAGTGACGAACAGTCTCCAGTGTGACTCACATTATTTAAACGTAATTAATGTAAACTTGTTGAATCCAATTCCTAAAATGTATCTGTGTATGAGATTATTTCTTATTATTTAATGTGTGAATTTAGAGCCACGTTCAATCTCTTATTAATTTAATAATTTCCGAATAACATAACTTTAGAAACTTTGGCGCGAGAGGACGCTGAGCCCTCCCCTCGCACCAGGGCCAGACGCCAGTACCGAGCGACTCGCGGACCAAGACGGACGTACGTCCCACAGGGAGCCTTCAACCATTGTCTTCACCGATTTCATTCCTGGTAATTAATTATAGTCATTCTCCAAAACCTTTTTGTAACTAACTCCCCGTGTGCGCCCGGTCCTTTTACGGTGTAGGGCCTATCCCAGCCGCTTAAGCATAAACTCCCCGCACAACGCATTACGCGGGGCAGTGCAGCATACGGAGCGGGCCGACTCCCGCAATCACAGACGTTTTGTTAATCGCCGAAGTACACAGGCACCATCCAAAGCGACTTAAAGACTCTTAACGAATTTCATAGCGAGCTGCGGTCCACACAGGTGGACCCGGATGTCGCCGTTCGAAATTTACGGGATTGGCCGACTCCAATCGAACTCCCCCTCTCACACGGCGCGTCAGAGCGCCCAGTGTCAACCTAGTGTAATTTGTGTAGGGAAAAATAGTGTAACTGTAACTGCAAGTGTAACTGCCAATTTCAATTAAATGTCCACTCCGCACACTCCGTGCGCGACGTATATACGACAGTGCAAACCAGACTCGTGTATGTTATTTTGTGAACTTCCCCAATCCAGTTAGAGATCAGCGTGCTATGCTGTGTAAGGCCAGTAGTGTATCAATAACCAGGGATCCCTCACACCACGACCACCGCCGCCGTTCCTAGCGGGCCACGCAGGGGCATTCGCACCCACCGACCCACCTTGATTAGCCACAGAGTTAGCCTGGCGCCCTCCCGGACATGTTTTCAGTAAAAACCCAGCCTTCTCGCTAGGAACTACGCCGGACCTCGAACACGAGAACCTGGGCAACGGCAGTACCTACCTCTCATGTCTTTGTGCACTATGTTAAAATGTGTATGACACATCAGAGTAGCTGCAAGGAGGTCTATTTGATTGAGATGCTGCTATTTCACTAATGATTAGTTTAATCTTAAGCATATGAATGAAATGATTTTGAAGAAATATTTTTCTTTCTGCCACCTAGCATGGCCTTTGCATGTCTTAAAGTGTATTTCAACTTATCATTTTTAGCAATCTGCTTTGAGGCATTTCTGGCAGCTATATTTCTTGCGAGGCCTTTAATAAAACTTTTAATAAATACCTTACATATCAGACTATAATATTCGCTTTCCACGTGGAACAGATGCACATATGCAAGTGGCAAAATCAAAAATTTCTTCACAAAGAATTGATCCCTAAGCAGATGGAACAGGAGATGCACATCAAAAAGTAAGATATGCTGCAAAACTAATTTCTCATCGCGAGGCCACTTTATTTTCCAGAAATTTTAAACAAAAGCCACAAATCCCAAGGTTATTGAAATTAATTGACAAATTGTTTGATGAGATAAATTCTTTATATGTTAACGATTTCGAGTATTCAGTTTTTTAATATTTTATGGAATTTTTTCGGTAATGTTTGGTCAAAAATTGAAGAATTTTAATTTTATGGCCAAGATCAAAGTTCCCCACCTGCGGCTTAGGAGTGGCTTGCTTTTAGTAGTCTTAAGCCACTTTGAGGAGTATTGGTTCTTTCTAAGGCAAAAGTTTTTGAGGTTTTTGAATTCTGAATTTTTGAATTTTTTTAAGACAAAAACTGGAAATTTTTCATTCAAGCGGGATTTTTTCCCCTCGAAATTGGGAAATGTTTAGGAATTTTTTGTAATTTTGAGTCATTTTTGAGTCTTTTTGAGTCCAAGATGGCCGCCGTGACATCATCGGAGATGTAGGTTCCAAGGCAGAAGCAGCCACCACCACCACGACCCTGGACCCTGTCCCAGGACATACATTTGTATACTACTTTTCAGTTTTCGAATGTACTTAATTAAATCTATATTATTAAGCAGACATTTTGGCTGAGAACATATGATTTCTTCACTCGTTTCGTTATCGTGCCTCGACCTAATTTATGGGGTCGTAAGTATAGTCTTGCACTTTTTGTTAACCCATGGCAATGGCTTCCATGATGGCATTGTGTCTTTTTGCTTCCTCCAACTGCTTTCACTCGTTCTTCAAAGTGTTGACTGTAAGATGTTATGTTGGCAACATGTTAACCAACATCCGGGCGGCCATGTGGTGTGGCAGGAACAATGAAAATGTGTAAGCTTGTACAGACATGCAATTAAAGACTCAAGATGATAAAACTGCAGTGAACTTCTTATTTATAACATGGTATCAGGCACGGGGTTATTTGTGTTCGTGTTGCGAATGTAGAAAGTTCGTTCGGCTCGCCATCAAGACCAAAATGGACAAGTTTGCGAAACCACCCGATCACCTTTGTATCGAGGGTAACCTAGACAAAAACTGGACCTTTTGGAAGCAAAAATTCAACCTGTATCTGCAAGTTTTAAAGATAAAAGATAATGCCGAGATCCCACGAGTTGCACTCTTACTTAATGCTATCGGAGATAAAGGGATTGAGATTTACAACTCATTCAACCTCGTTGAAACCGAATGGGAGAAGTTTGAAACAGTGATTGCACGATTTGATAAGTACTGTTCGCCACGGAAGAATTTACTGTATCATCGGTTCCAATTCTTGACTTCGAGGAGGCCAGAAGGTATGGCAATAGAACAGTTTGTTACTGATCTTAAAAATCTTTCACGTGTGTGTGAGTTCGGCCAGCAAGAAAGTTTTTTGTGCCGGGACATATTAGTGGCGGGAATTAACGACTCTGTTATGCAAGAGAAGCTGCTTCAAGGTGGAGACGACTTGACTCTTGACAAAGCTGTAGATGTGTGCCGGTCTGTTGAAGCAAGTCGTATTCAGCTCAAAGCCATGCAAGGCACCACAGGGAATCCAAATGCAAGTTCATCTAAGGATGTGTTGTTGGTTCAGTCACCCCAAAGTCTGGGAAAATCAGGTTATGTTATGCAACTGCCCGGTCGTAAATGTGATTATTGTGGATACAATCATGGACGTGAAAAGCAGTGCCCGGCTTTTAACAAAACATCTGCTAAATGTCACCAGAAAAATCATTTTGCAGCAGTGTGTAAGAATCCATCTGCCCGTGAACAATCTACAGATCATAGTAAACACAATAGGCAGCCTAACCTACGTCAAGCCAATGCTGTCTCTGTGAATGTAGAATCACTGTCACATCAAGATGAAACTGTCTATAATCCTAATCAGTACCTATACATATCTGAAGTTGGTGTACTCACTCCTCGTGATAATCTGTCGTGGTAAGAACCAATCACTGTTGTCTCCACAGTTGTACAATTCAAGCTTGACACGGCTGCGCAAGTCAACACATTGCCGCTTGTTCTGCTCGGTAAACTCGGTGTAGGTGATAATCACATTCAGAAGAATGGCCCAGTTTTGCGAGCATATAGGGAGTTTGAAATACCTCATGTAGGGTCTATCACACTGCCATGTGTTGTGCGCAATAATCTACATTACCTACAGTTTGAAGTTGTGGACATTCCTAAAGCTGTTCCTCTTCAGGGTTTGGAAGCTTGCCAGAAACTGCACCTGGTCCAGCGTGTCAGTGCTATCAATCAACATTTTGAATCATCTAAGGAGGACTTACTACATGAGTTTCAAGATGTATTTACAGGATTAGGAAAGTTTCCTGGTAAGCCACTTACTATTCATGTTGATCCTAATGCATCTCCAGTTGCTAACCCTTGTCGGAGAGTTCCACGTAGTTTATTTGATAGACTGAAGATAGCTTTGACAGAACTTGAGAAGGCGGTTGTCATCTGCAAAGTAACCAGTCCGACGGCATGGGTAAACAACCTTGTGATAGTTGAAAAACCAAATGGGGACCTGAGAATATGTCTTGATCCCAATAGCCTTAATGAAGCCATTCAGCGGGAAATGCATCCTATTCCCTCTCCAGAAGACCTCGCCTCAAGGTTGGCAGGGTTCAAGTACTATGCAACATGTGATTTGTCTAAAGGTTTTTACAGGTCACTCTTGATGAGGCAAGCTCAGAGCTGTGCTGTTTTGTAACACCGTTTGGGAGGTTTAAATTTAATCGCCTACCTTTTGGAATTAGTTGTGCTTCTGAGATATTTCAGAGGAAAACAACTGAGATATTTGATGATATTGATGGAGTTGAGATATACTTTTATGACATTATTATGAGAGCAAACACTCAGTCTGATTTAGAGTCAATAGTTCGTAAGGTGTTGTGCAGAGCTAGAGAATGTAATGTCAAGCTTAATAAATCTAAGTTTCAGTATCAAGCATCTCGTGTAAGCTATGTTGGAAATGTAATCTCTGCACAAGGTATTGAACCAGAAACAAAACATGTTGAAGCTATTGTGTCCATGCCAGTGCCCTGTAATAAGACAGAGTTGTTACGTTTTCTTGGCTTAGTAAAGTATGTAGGAAGATTCATTCCTAATCTAGCAAAAGTTTGACGTGTCCCGGCACCGGGGCTGGTGCTGGAGAGGCCAGGGGTGGGAGTGAACACTCCCTGGGCTGGATGACCTCAGTCGCTGCTGCCAAACAGCTCCTGGAGTCGGGCAGCGAGTCCGGCGGAGAGGGGCTGGGGCTGCGGGTCCTTGGGCCGGTGGTCCGCGAGGTCGGGCCTGGGTGGACACCGAGCTGGAGAGGGTGGGATGTCAACGAGGACCAGGGAGCGGCTGCAGGTCTTGTTGGGGCTCGGTAGGCGGGAGGTGTGTGGGAGAGTAGGGGACGGGGGCGAAGTCGAAGGAGTGGAGGGGGCTGTATTCTGGGCTGGATGCCACAGCATCCACAGGTCCAGAGAAGTATCCCCGTTGATGGGCTCTCTGATGCTCTTTGCCGCTCACCTTGTTCCCCTTAGGGTGTTTCTTACCAGCCCTTTTGCTGGGCATGAGGATGGGGTGGGGGGTGAAAGAGGGGGGGTTAGTGGAAGCCTTAGAGCGAGCACCCAAAGGCCGCTCCAAGGGGGAGGGGGAAAGTGGGACTACTAGAGCGAGCACCCGAGGGCTGCTCCAGAGGGAAGGAGTTATAGAGCAAGCATCCGAGGGCCGCTCCAGAGGGAGGAGGGAAGAGAATCTAGAGCGAGCACCCAAGGGCTGCTCCAGAGGAAGGAGTGAAGAGGAGTGAGAACAAGGAGAACAATAACTTTTCCTCTATTTCCAATGTTCCAAGTTTTAATTGCCATTTACTTGGAGAGGAGATCTGGCTAGATAAAATATGTACCTAGCTTAATTAGATCTCCTCCATACACTGGTCACTGATACGAATGACTTATTTTCCCCAATACAGAATACAGGTCATCCTGTGCCCTCCCCAGTAATCCACACACCAGGATACTATTTACTTCTAACATACATTGCACTGACATACATTTTATATTATACAGATGTTATCCAACCATATGTTGGCGAAAATTAGATTCGTTCTCTAGATCCTCTTCAAGATGTAAACCCTCTAGGGGTATACTTGAAGAAATTAATTCTTGTAGATTCTTTAATTCCTAAAGTATTATGTTCTTCCTTTATCCTAATAAGTGTTGGGTTTTTCTTGGGTTTTAACTTTTTCTTCTATACTAATAATATATATAAATAGGTAATAATAATTTAAATGAATTCTTTATTTTTCTTCTTAGGAGTGAAATATAGGACTCCTCAATTCATAACATAACACAAAATAAAATATATGTTTGTTTATATAGTTATAGATATGAATATGAATATGATTAAATAATTATGATTATACATAATAATAATAATCTTAAAACCTTCGAAAACTCCAAAGTTCCTCTTCTAAATTCCTCTTCTTCTTAATCCTCTTCAGATTCATCTTTGCTTTCTTCTTCAGTTTCATGTCCATCTTGCAGTTTAGGGTTTCGAAGTTTCAAAGTTCCTCTTCTAAATTCCTCTTCTTAATCCTCTTCAGATTCATCTTCGCAATCTTCTTCGATTTCATGTCCTTCTTTTAGTTCAAGGTTTCGAAAGTTCAAGGTTTCTCTTCTATATTATACAGTCATTAATAAATCCATATGCACTGTTATAAACGTCCAAAAAATGCTTGCTGCCATCTATGGTATGTTTGCGGCACCACTCATAGCCTATATCCCACGGCTGGTGTAGAGAAGCCTGTTGGGATACGGCTTTCTTTGCGGGGCGGCCATGTTGGTTGCAGAAAGAGGAGGCCGAGGGCAATCGCAGGACATGAAAATTCGCCCCCTCCCTCTGTGGCCTCGGCCTGGATCGTTGCACCTGCCAGAGGTCAGTACCCTGGGCTTCAGTCCCAGGGCTGACCTCACTACACTGGCCACTGCACTATGCTGAGGGTAGTCGGTAGCGGGCCGGTCTGACCAGCCGGTCCCATGGTCTGAGGGTTCTGGAGGCACAATCTCTTGTCCTGGTGAGGAGGGACTAGCAG
The DNA here is from genome assembly GCF_032445375.1 of Bacillus rossius redtenbacheri. NCBI lineage: Eukaryota > Metazoa > Arthropoda > Insecta > Phasmatodea > Bacillidae > Bacillus > Bacillus rossius. The sequence goes on from NC_086331.1 coordinate 29,002,219, forward strand.
GTTCCTGGGGTTGCGGGGTTTCGGGGGAGGTGTCGTTTCGTGGTGAGTTGGTAGGCAGATCCTTTTGGGGTACACCGGACGATGAGTCTTGATCACCCTGCAGGGATTTATGGAGTTCTTGCTGGTGAACCTTGATGACTTTCCCCGGCTTCTGCTGCAGATAGAAAACCTGGCCTTGTTTTCCCACTACTGGGTATGGGCCTTATCAGCGTGGAGCAAGGCTGGCACAGAAGTTGTCATCCTTGGAGGACAAGTGGTGGGTCTTCCAATACGCGAGATCCCCTACTTGGAGAGATGAGGCCAGCTTGTCTCCGGAAGTTGGGGCTTGGGTCCGAATGTGATATTGTGATTGGTGCTCTCTGGCTGCTTGTTGTCTCACTTCGGCTTGGGAGCAAGGACATCTTGAAGAGACACCCTGATATACGTTTGTTTGGGTCGCTGGTTAGTCCCAATCTCCGGGTCGTCGGAGGTCTTGTCCCATCAGTAATCGGCTGGGGCTGCAGCCAATTACAGTGATGCATCTGGTCCGGAGTGTGAAGAGGATGGTAGGAATGTGTCGATCCCATTGACGATGGTCCTCCCGGAGTCGGAGGCGTATGCCCTTCTTTATTTCTTGGTTTCACCTTTCGGTTGGGTTTCCCTGAGGATGGTATAATGCTGTCGTCCATATTTTGACCCGCCACCGTTGGCAGGACTGGTTCCACTGTTCCCCGGTAAACTGTTTCTTATTGTCACTGAGGATTTGCTTGGGGAATCCCCAGCGGGGGAAAAGCTCGTTCTCCAGGACCTGTATCACCTTCGGTGCCTTAGCGGTCTTCATGGGAAAAGCTTCCACCCATCGAGAGCAGAGGTCAGTCACTACTAACAGGAATCGGTTCCCTCGGACGCTCTTCGGGTAGGGTCCCATAAGATCGACTGCCATGGTTTCCCATACTCGTTCAGGTTGCCGGGGTTGTAGCTGCCTGTGTCCGGTTGGACGATGTGCTTTGGCGATGTGGCATTGGCGGCACCTTCCCACGTATTCCTCAACGTCCCGTTTGATTCCTTCCCAGGTGTAGCCCTTGTGTATGGCTCGTCGGGTTTCGGCCATGCGGGGGTGGCCGGCGAGGTCCGCGTCATGGTATTCCCTCAGCACCTTTTGTCGTAAATTCCGGGGAACAATTAGCTGTGGCGGGTCTCCATTCTCGGGCCACCAGACTAAACTTCCCGAGTGGAGGCGATGAGTCTGGAGGAACCGCTGGTCATCAGGGGTCCGTTCTGAAGGCAATCGACATTGCAGGTCCTGCAGGCGCTGTACCAAAGCGCATATCCTGGGATAAGACTGTTGATTCATTTGTACTTCTTGACAGAGACTTTCCCCAGGTACCTCGGTCTGTTGAAGGCTTACCTCTGAACTTCCTGGGGCTTGGAGCTCGTTAGGGTCCAACAGCATTCTATCACAATCCTGAAAACTGTCTTCCAGTAGTGGGCCGGTGGGGTTTCGGGATAGTGAGTCCACGAGTTCATTTTCTTTCCCAGGGCAATGTTCGATTGTGAAGTTGTATTCCTGCAGCAGCAGTGCCCAGCGTGCGAGCTTGGCTTTACTGTCCTTCATGGAGCCCAGCCAGGTGAGTGCCCTGTTATCCGTACGTAGCATAAAGTGCCTGTCTTCAAGGTAGGGCCTGAATTGTTTGATTGCCCACATGATGGCCAGACACTCTAACTCGTTGCTGTGGTATTTCTGCTCAGTGGGGGAGAGCTTGGCACTGGCGTATGAGATGATTCGTCTATCCTCGGAAGAAGACACCTGGTACAACACGGCTCCCAACCCTCGTTGACTGGCATCTGTTTGAAGTGTGAAGGGCTGCTTGGGGTCGGGTCTACTCAGCTTGTTGAGGTTAGAGAATCTTTCTCGAAGATCTGCCAGGGCCTGGGCCTGTTCGATGCCCCAGTGGAAGCGTACTCGTGGGCTGAGTAGCTGTGAGATGGGTCCACAGATACTGGAGAAGTGTGGAATGAACTCCCTCATCCAATTGCATAGACCCAGAAATTTTCGAACTTGCTTCACCGTTCGGGGAGTTTCTGCCTCCATGATGGCTTGGATTTCCTCTGGGTTGGCTTCGTTCCCCTCGGCCAACACCAAATGCCCTAGGTATTCCAGCTGCTCCTTTCCGAAATGACATTTATTCAGATGGCACGTCAGGTGATGTAGTTGACACCGCTCCAGTACCTGCGCCAAGTGTTGGAGATGTTCTTCCCAAGAGTTGGAGAACACTATTATATCATCTAGATATGCAAAGCAGCACCGGCCGATGAGGTTAGGCAGTACGTCTTGAGTCATCATTTGTTGAAAGGTACTAGGTGCATTCTTGAGCCCAAAGGGCATAACCTTAAACTGGTATCATTCTCCGGTGGGCGTGGTGAATGCAGTAAGAGGTTTAGAGTCTGGGTGCATGGGGATTTGCCAATAGCCAGACTTGAGGTCCAAGGTTGAGAAGACACGCCCCGTTCCGATGTCCTTCAGTGTCTCATGAATATTCACGGCGGGTGGTGCAGCGCTGATGGTTGCATGGTTCAGAGGTTGAAAATTTATGCAGAAGCGGGGTGTCTTGTCTTTCTTCTCTACTATTACAATTTGGGAATTGTGTGCTAACCGGCTGGGTTCTATGATGTCCGGTGCCCTCATTTCTGCTACTTGATCCATGATCAGTTTTCGCTTGAGATGAGATTGGGCGCGAGGTCGAATGTATATGGGTCGGTCATCCTTCAGGATCACCTGGTGGCATGCGCTGGCAGTTCTCGGTAGGTTTTCATTGGGTTTAAACACTGCCCGAAAAGGCTGCAGGGTCTGTAGGAGTTGCTGCTGCAGTGGTTCGGGGAATCCCTGTTGGAGGTCTTCCAGTGTCAATGCGGGGACCTCCTCTTCGATACCCCACTTGGTCACCGAGTAGAGGGACTGGCGAGGTGCTTTACCAAAGCATATTCTCAGGGCCTCGAAGTCCATGATGGTTTGTTGCTCGACCAGCCAATCTTGTCCCAGGATTAGATCCTCATGTAGATCCTCGGCTACTAGACAGCATATTGTCACCTCCCTGTCCCCGATTTGACATTGTAAGGCGGTCTGCCCTTGTAGTGTCAGTCGAGCGCCTTGTTGTGCCAATTGGGCCTGTTGTATATGGGAGGTTATGGATGCACCAGTGCGTCTGACCACGCTGGCTTTTACATAGCTGTTTGTAGCAGCTGAGTCTAACAGAGCATAGATTTGTTCGTGCGCAAGCTGTACTGAGAGTCGGGGAAGAATCTGAGGTCGATCTTGCAGGATGCTGGTTATTTGTCCAGCTTCCTGGTTGCCCCTGTGACTGCCCTGAGGCATATTGGGAAAGATTATGGGGGCTGCATTCCTTTCTCTTAAAGGTTTTCCTGGTTGGTCTTCAGGTTCAGGGGTGTGGGTCCTTGGCCTCGGACCGGGCAGTCTGCATTCAGGTGTCTCCCAGGGCAGAACCAGCACTTCGGACTTTCCCTTTGAGCAACAGTCTTCTCCTTTTCCTGGGGCGGTGAGACATTTTTCTTGTTGGTGCTAGTGTTTCGAGTCTCCTGGTAGTCTCGTTGTACCACCATGGCTCGACGGTATAGTTCTGACCAGTCTTGTAGTATTGGGTGCCGTAGGAATGGCCGTATATTGGGCCTCATGAGTTCTAGGACAGTCGGGAGAAACTCATTGGCATCCCTGTTGGGGTGTAACCTCTTGAAGAGCCTCTTCTTCCGCGTGATAAAGCTCTCTACATCTTCACTTTCCCTCTGTTTGTTACCAAACAATTGTGACGTGAGTTCCGCTATCCGGGTCTGACTGCCGAAATTGTCTATGAAGCTGGAGGCGAAGTCTTCCCAGTCGTCATATAATCCTTCGTGGTTCTTCCACCACCGGGCTGCTTCCTCCAGTAGTAAATCTCCGATATGGTCAACCCATTCGGTGTAGGGAATTCCTTGTGATTGTAGTGCCTTTTCCCATTGCCTGATTTGTTGATGCGGATCCTTGTGGTCTTGCCCCCTAAAATGTGTGAGGGTAACCTTGGTCTCCGTCCCCTTCGGCACTCCAGGACTCTGAGGGTTTCTGCACTCTTCACACTTGAATGATAGTTCTGCCAGGTTTAGTGGGACTCCTTCCCAGCCTAGACAGGAAAGATGGTACTCCCGAGAGCAACTCTGGCATGTGGTCAAGAGGATTGCGGTCTGTGGACACCCCGGGGCGAAGCATCGCCGGGGTACTACTGGTGTGGGCTTCTGATATCGTAATTGCTCTTGACAGGAGCGGCAAATGTAGAAAAAGTCTTGGGAGTTGTTGTCGAGCTCTGCCTCCCTTACGCCGGGTTGGTGGAGAACGGTTCCGCAGCACACGCAGCTGATGTTGGCTCTTTCTTGGGTGCTGCCCTCGGATGGGGTGACCTGTGATGATGCCATCATAGTAGTGGGTGGGCGCCACCAGGTTTTTGCTGCACTCCTGGAAGTGGATGTTGGTCCGGCAGTGGTGCGAAGCTCTAGCAGTGGTAGTTCGTGGTCCTCAGCCTATCCATACTGATGCTGGCCCCACGTTGGGCGCCAAATTGACGTGTCCCGGCACCGGGGCTGGTGCTGGAGAGGCCAGGGGTGGGAGTGCACACTCCCTGGGCTGGATGACCTCAGTCGCTGCTGCCAAACAGCTCCTGGAGTCGGGCAGCGAGTCCGGCGGAGAGAGGCTGGGGCCGCGGGTCCTTGGGCCGGTGGTCCGCGAGGTCGGGCCTGGGTGGACGCCGAGCTGGAGAGGGTGGGATGTCAACGAGGACCAGGGAGCAGCTGCAGGTCTTGTTAGGCCTCGGTAGGTGAGAGGTGTGTGGGAGAGTAGGGGACGGGGGCGAAGTCGAAGGAGTGGAGGGGGCTGTATTCTGGGCTGGATGCCACAGCGTCCACAGGTCCAGAGAAGTATCCCCGTTGATGGGCTCCCTGATGCTCTTTGCCACTCACCTTGTTCCCCTTAGGGTGTTTCTTACCAGCCCTCTTGCTGGGCATGAGGATGGGGTGGGGGGTGAAAGGGGGGGGGGTTAGTGGAAGTCTTAGAGCGAGCACCCAAAGGCCGCTCCAAGGGGGAGGGGGAAAGTGGGACTACTAGAGCGAGCACCCGAGGGCTGCTCCAGAGGGAAGGAGTTCTAGAGCGAGCACACGAGGGCCGCTCCAGAGGGAGGAGGGAAGAGAATCTAGAGCGAGCACCGAAGGGCCGCTCCAGTGGAAGGAGTGAAGAGGAGTGAGAACAATGAGAATAATAACTTTTCCTCTATTTCCATTATTCCAAGTTTTAATTGCCATTTACTTGGAGAGGAGATCTGGCTAGATAAAATATGTACCTAGCTTATATAGATCTCCTCCATACACTGGTCACTGATACGAATGACTTATTTTCCCCAATACAGAATACAGGTCATCCTGTGCCCTCCCCAGTAATCCACACACCAGGATACTATTTACTTCTAACATACATTGCACTGACATACATTTTATATTATACAGTCATTAATAAATCCATATGCACTGTTATAAACGTCCAAAAAATGCTTGCTGCCATCTATGGTATGATTGCGGCACCACTCGTAGCTTATATCCCATGGCTGGTGTAGAGAAGCCTGTTGGGATACGGCTTTCTTTGCGGGGCGGCCATGTTGGTTGCAGAAAGAGGAGGCCGAGGGCAATCGCAGGACACGACAAGTTTCTGCTCCTTTGAGATTCCTTACAGCGATTAACCTTGGCAGTTGTCAGGTGAACAGGATTCAGCATTTGAATTGCTAAAAAATCTTATTTCTTCTGCACCTGTTTTAGGGGTCTATGACCCAAGCCTGGAACTCATAATCCAAACTGATGCATCCTCTCTGGGAATAGGCTGCTGTGCCTTACAGAATGACAAGCCGATTGCATTTGCATCAAGGAGTCTAACTATCTCTGAACAGAAGTGGGCACCAATTGAAATTAAATTTTTGGCTGTAAAATTTGCTTGTGAACGGTTTCATGAATTTACGTTTGGGAGGCCAGTAACAGTTCACAGTGATCATAAACCACTTGTAGGCATCATGAATAAGGACTTAAATGTGTTGACACCTCGCATTCAGAATATTAGGCTTAAATTGCTGCAATATTCAGTAACAGTTGTCCACAAACCAGGGTCTGAAATGTATGTTGCAGATGCTTTGTCTCGGGCATTTCTGAGAAGTGATGATAACTCCCATGATGACTTGCAGTTTTCAGTTCATTCATTGGTGTCCAATCTACCCATGTCGGAAGAAAAAAAAGAGCAGTTCAGAGAAGCTACAGCACAGGATCCCCAACTCTCGGCCCTCATGAAGGTTATTTCTGATGGCTGGCCTGTTTTAAAACAGTTGTTACCTGATTCCTGTAATATGTTTTGGAGGTTAAAGCATTTGTTGGAAGTAGTAGATGGCTTGATTTTTGTTGGGTTAAAAATATTTGTGCCTGCATCTCTGATACCAGCCATGCTATCTTTAATCCATGAAACTCACTTTGGGATCAGTAAATGTAAAGCCAGAGCCAGAGAGGCACTTTACTGGCCTAATATGTCCCAGGACATTGAAATACTTGTTGGTAGATGTGAAGTTTGTCAAACCTATCAAAATGCAACTCTAAGGAGCCGTTGTTGCCACATCCTATACCTGACCGGCCTTGGGCTCATTTGGGAATGGATATCTTACAGTTCGCAGGGAAGAATTTCTTAGTTGTCATCGATTACTACTCTAAATGGTTAGAAGTGAAACTTCTTACAGATAAATCATCAACTGAAGTAATCAAACAGTTGGAACATGTTTTTGCCAGTTTAGGTAGTCCAGATTTAATTGTCTCTGATAATGTGCCTTTCAACAGCTATGAATTTAAGAAGTTTTCTGAATGTTGGAATTTTAAAGTTCAAACCACTAGTCCACACTACCCTCAGTCTAATGGGCTTGCTGAAAAAACAGTGGATATTACAAAGCGTATGTTATGGATGGTATCAGGGTGTATAATACCCTTATCTCTAGCACTACTTGAATACAGAAATACTCCTATTCCTGGTATTCAACTGTCCCCAGCTCAAATGCTGTTGCACCGTCGATTGAAGTCCAAAATTCCCACTCACTCAGGTCTGCTTAAACCACACATTCATGCTGATGTTCCTGATAGATTACATGCACGTCAGGAGAGTCAGAAGTTGTACTTTGATAGGGGTGCAAAAGCCCTCCCTGAATTGCATCCAAATCAGTTTGTTAGAGTTCAACAAGGTAATATGTGGAACCCAGCCACTATTGTTAGTAAATATGACACACCTTGCTCTTATTTACTTAAGACATTAGATGACACTGTCTACCGGAGAAACAGAAAACACTTAAGGACAGTACCTGGCTTTGTAAATAATGTGCCTTCAGGTGATGCTGACTTGCCAAGAGACTGTGAAAGTGCTACTTCTATTATTGATCTGGGTTCTGATTCCGTCAGTGGTAGTGATTAGTGAAGAAACAATGCTCGATTCATTGCCAACCCTTAGGCCAGGAAGGGCTATTAGAAGGCCTCGCTATTTAGAGGATTATGTAAATTAGTTGTAGACATATGGAAATGTAAACAGTCACAGTTGCATGTGAGCTTCCTAATTGTAGTGTTTTGTATGTAAACTTGAAATGTAAACAGATACTGTTGTTGAGCCATGTAACTATGTGAACTGGTTGTAGTTTATTGGGTGTAAATTTTGTAAGTAAACAATCATTAGTGTCAATCCATATATAGTAAAGGAGATGTAAGATGTTATGTTGGCAACATGTTAACCAACATCCAGGCAGCCATGTGGTGTGGCAGGAACAATGAAAACGTGTAAGCTTGTACAGACGTGCAATTAAAAGCTCAAGATGATAAAACTGCAGTGAACTTCTTATTTTAACATTGACTCCCCGCACTATACTGCTCGTAGCACCGATGAGGCTAACGAGGATGCCCTATGCAGGTAAAAGTAAAGGTAGAAATCTGCTAGTAATCTTTTTGTCGAGAGTAGGTATATATATATATATATATATATATATATATATATATATATTTAAATCACTATATCTACGTCTCTTTTATATTTAAATAAATTGTGTCATGTGTGCGCACTCATACAACAAAAACAGATGAAGTGCCGCTATATAATATGAAATAAACACATTTTTTGAAACGATTCGTGCTCCAACTATTGCAAAATAGTTATACCGTCTCAGAAACCTTCACGGGCATGCACATAACAACTCACAAAAATTTCATCGCAATCGGATGAATGACTCTCGGTTTGCCATACAAACAGTCCAGCCACAAGTTATATTTCAAAGGACCATTTGTTGCTACATCATCAGTAAGCTGATTGATTATGTTCTGTCTGATATCGTCAAGAAAATTACAAATGTATTTCGACTCACTAAACTTATTTAGATAATAGTAGTCTTTCAATGTTCCACGAAATGCAGACTGCGCCAAGTAGAAGCCATTATCATTCACCTGTAGAGCACCGATCACAGTCTTAGGTTTAGTTTCATGTCCAGACGTCATACCAATCGGTTGTTGCTCATCTGTTTTTCTGCCTGTACGCTCACGAGTCTTCAACCTAAACCGAGGAGTCGAAATTTCTTCAGGTAGTTCAACAGTAGGCACACGGACTCCACCTTTACAGTTTTTCGTATGTCGACGCAAATTATCAATTCGAGTAAACCATTCATGACACTCATCACAGCGAAACTTCATGCGAGAAGGATTTTTCGTACATTTACTCCTCTCATGTATTCGTACATCATGAGCAAATGCAAACATCATATCACAGTAGCTGCAAGGATACCGTGGTGATGAAGACGAACCCGAACCAGATGTTGATGTTACTGCAGTTGTACCATTTCCAGGTATACTCTTATGCACATCAATCATTCGCTGTTGCACCGAAACCTTTACTTTCTGCCGCGCAGCAGGGCCTTTGCATGTTTCCAAGTGTTGCTTCAAATTAGCATTTCTTGTAAATTGCTTGCGACACTTTTTACAGCCAAACATGTTACGATAAAGGTTTTTGGCACATTCTCTCTTCTCGTGTCGTCGAGCATTGCTGTTGTTTGAGAAAATCTTGTCGCAGTAACAGCACCGATGTTCGTTAGTTTTTGTCGAATCACCAGACATTGAAGTCTCCATCGAGGGCGAAACGTCGTTCATCGTGGTTTCCTGCGCAGCCAGCTCTGTAGTCATTCAGCTCTCTTCTGCTGGTGGTACCACGACTGTTGACGTCTCCTCCAGTGTTGACGTCGTCATTGCCAACGGGATCTGCTCCATAATCGTCGCCGCTGACGTCAGGGTTCCTGTAGTCGTTGGTACAACCTTAATCGAGTTCACCGTTAAACAGAAAAAAATTTTAAAATAATAAAAATAAAAAATAAAAAAATGGATAAATAATTACAAAAACCGGTTCTGCCAGCTTGTGAACTTCTCATTTGTTGAGACAGGATAGAGTTCTAAAACAACCCAGAATTTTTGTAAATTTTATCAATTTTTTTGGTTTTTATTTTTATTATTTTAAATTTTTTCTGTTTTTTTTTTCTCGATATTAACGTAAACTATCGTAAGTTTTCTCTGTGTGCTTCCGATTATTCCTGGTCAGAGATCTGATAGCTTTCCCCAAGTGCTTCCGATTATTCCTGGCTAGAAATCTGATGGTTTTCTCCAAGTGCTTCTGGTTATAGATGAGAAATCGATCTCTGCATGAAGGATTTTTTACTTAATGAGACATACCATTTTATTCAGTTACATTTAATTAATGAATTTCTGCTACTACTAAATCAGCACTTACAATATTTTTATCAGGAGGAATTAAAAAAAAAATATTTTAACTATGTTGAATAATATGTGATGTGACGGATGAGAAGCCCTATCACGAAGGACGAACTTCCTTGTTCCTGCGTGAACATTGCGTGTTGGAGCGAATGGAGCTTTGGAGCTCTTGGAGCACTTGAAGCTGATGGACAATTGGAGCATTGGAGCCAAATGTAGATGGATCTGATGGCGCGAATTGTAGCTCTTTGAAGCCAAATGTAGATGAATATGATGGCACGAATTGAAGCTCTTGGAGCCTAGCGTATATTTGTGAGATCGAATTCATGAGACGAGAACGTATCACACCTCATCGAATTTTTTCGATCATATGAACCTCTTTTTTAAATTTCTTTTTGACTCGTGTATTATAGAATGGTTCTTGATTAGACTAGCGTATTATTCCATCGGGTGCATGTATATAAGCGAGTCCTAGAGAGCAGACCGTTCAGTTTGTTACTGACGTCGACGGTGTAAGGATCACCTAGTTTGTTTCATCTGGTGCATAAGTCGCGTAATTACTTGTCCTTGTAAACTCGATGGCATCTTTACCATCTTTAATGGTGAATTCGATGAAGGTTGTACCAACGACTACAGGAACCCTGACGTCAGCGGCGACGATTATGGAGCAGATCCCGTTGGCAACGACGACGTCAACACTGGAGGAGACATCAACAGTCGTGGTACCACCAGCAGAAGAGAGCTTAAGGCCGTCCCTGGGCCCCAGACTTGATAGGGAATTGTAGGTTAAAAAGTGTTTTCTACATCTTCAACAATTTTTCAAATAAAAATTTCGTACTTGGCTTGTTTGCTGCAGTTTTACAACAGAAATCATCTGTCAGATTAATATTGTAGAAAAAATATTGATAAGTATTTTATTTTACGTTTTTAAAATTAAGGAAAACCGAAAAAGTGGTCTAAAAAACAGGCTGTAAGATATACAAATATTTAGAGTCTGCAGAATTTTTCCTTTTAAAGTAAAGATAAAAAAAGTAAGCGGTGGCATACTGCTAACTTTATTAGAACAAGAAATATTTCGTATTTTGCATTTTCAGCTATTTTTTCTGGCCGCGAGTAGGTTCACTTGCGCCTGTCTTGCGCGCGGGAGCGTGCAGCCGGCTGCCCTGTTGCCATTACTTCGGACCCATCTTCGGCTAACGGAATCTGACCCCACCTCCTCCGTGCCAGTAAATAATCTGAATGGTGCGGAGTACTGTATCAACGACGAGAAGAAAGTTAAGAACAGTGCTATCAATTCAGAGATGCATGGATGTGCTGCGAAAAGCGAAAGGTTTGAAGAGAAGGTGAACCCAAATTTTTTATAGTTTAAATTATTTCTTCCATTTACTGTAAAGTGTGTTTGGGCAAAAAATATTTTGTGCCATAATGTGCTTTACAAAAACTTCCAATTTTTTTCAATTTGAAATGTAATCAAGTGACGCTTTGCAAACTAAACTATCCTGATTCAAGAAATGCGTTTATTTTTATGTAAGTATAAGTTAGGCAAAAAATCCCCAGCTTAAAAGTAAGAGTAAACAAACAGATCTACGTGGAAAATTATATTTGATAAGCATGAAAACAAGTTAATTTTCAACCGACTTAAAAAAAGGAGGTTCTCAATTCGGTTATATTGTTTTCATTCACGTGAGTATTATACTGTCCAAGCCAAATTGTTAGTTACAATTAGCCAACTTTTAAATTAATTGCTGCTTATAAAAAATATTGTGCCTTACAATTCAATATATATTATTTCAGTTCCTATGTGTAAGACTTTAAAAATTAACATGGCTACGTTGGGGAATTCAACCCATATTCAGCGGCAAACTTAATTTCTTAGCACCATTCGTTACTCCGTCAATAATTTTTACTTAATTCGTCTACCCTGAGAATCTCAGTGCACTAGCTCTGAGATAGCAAAAATTTGGCCATAGTTTCTCCCTTCCCCCCCCCCCCCCTCCTTTTTTGTTGGAGTTCAAGACAATGTGAACCAAAAGTGGAAACTTGAAACTTGTACCTTAGATAGGTTAAATATATTATACATATTTTGGAACAACTTAGATCCGCTGTGCGAAAAGTTTCATAATAGATTTCATACTTGCATGCTAAGGTTTACATTAAATAAAAGGCTCAGTAGATTAAGCAGCCGATAGGTACATATACCATTGTATTATTACATAACATTTTAAGTTGTTCTGTTCTTCGGAGGAGAAAGAATAATTGTAAATTTTTAGACGACTTTCTGAATGTAACTTAAAGATAAATCCCTTTATCAGGCATTATTTTGTTTTTACTTAGGAAGCTACATTGAATGAATCCACATAGCAATGAGACAACAGTTTGAAAATCTTATTAGTTGCCTAAAAATGAGTATTTTATTTAATTTTAATATACCAATATTAGTCACAAAAAAATGGAAAATGTATTGGGGTGTGCGGATATTCGTAAACACGAATAGTTGCGCAGTTATTTATGAACTATTCACATTCGGAAGTCGAATATCAAAGATTAAAATTGCCAATATTTACAGGCACATCTGTAGTTGCTGGTTGTTTCTCAGGTGAAGCCAAACTTCTCTTTTTTCATAAGATATTATAGTCGTCATTGCTTATTTGCCGATATACAGTAGGCTCTTAATCATACGACACTTCACGATTCCAGGTAAAAGCATCGTTATTGTCATTTGGACTATTTTGACCATCCCCGATCTAACCTAATAAAAACATTTTTTTTCTTGAATCCGTATTCAACCTTCTCTAGCACTAAAATAATACACTGTTATATCTAACTATTTATTTCCCTTAATAGATGGCTGTCTTATGAAAAAACACTGATAACCTACAAGTACATGTAGGACATGAATTGATACCAAAACAATCCGTGACACGTGACCGTTCGTCTGGCAGCCAGCATTTACGGGAACAATATCAGCATTGAAATAATGCAGGGTATATTTCACGCAATGTTACCTCACACACTGTGTGTATGGCAGTCCTCACCGCCGCTATGTGCCCAGTCGTATTGTGACGCTCCGCAAAAACGGTTGCTTTTTTCGTTATGATAATAATACGTGGAAGTAAAAATGGCAGTTACAGTTATAGACTCTGGTTTCTACCTACTGATTACTTTTTGGTAACCAATGAACGTTTTAAGATAAACACGTTTTAAATAGCGAAACTAAACAGATTTACATACAAACACATTTATAAATATACGCGTTACAAGATGATAACACCATCTCTTAGCACTCGCCACCCACGACCGTGCTACCTTATTCGTGAAATGGCAGCCTTCACGTGACACTCCTGGAAAGAGATCTACAGAACTATCAGGAGATTGCCGCTACTTTCGGGCAGCTGGAGGAATGTCTGCCTCAAGTGGTGTGGGTATGTACGTGTGAGGACGCCCAGTGACAACACGAAACGAAGCGCTGAATCTCAACAGTGGGCCGTCGACCTTGGGTAGCTAACACAAGCTGGCTGGTAGTCAGTGGCGTAGCGTGCCATCTCGGCGCCTGGGGCGGGAAACCCATTTTGCCGCCCCCATTCTATAGGTGCTTAATTAAAATTAAATTTCACATGCAATGAGGTACCTTTTATTGAAGTTAAAATAGGATGAGCGGTTTTACAAGCGGATTCTACGGGCCTTATGAGCAGCGAAGTCAGAAATAACTTTGTCAAAATCAATATTAGCAGCCAATTCTTGTTCAATCGACAATATAGTCAAGTTTGATAGTCTATCGGAGTTATGTTCTTATATATTTTTAACGCCTTTTTGGTAATTATATTTAATTTTCGGAGCTCCGAAGTATATGATCAAATTATAATTTTTCGGGGGAATTGTTAAAGTATTTTTTTAGTATTATTATATAGCTATTTTTTATAAGTAGTAATAGGGTATGTATTTTATGATGGATGCACCGATTTGTGATGAAACGATTTTATGATATATATATATATATATATATATATATATATATATATATATATATATTAAATGTTGTCATATAAATTTTGTGTCTTTTTAACTTGCTGCCTCCTCTCACTGTTCGCAACCTTATTAGTATTTTTTAAGCCTGCTATTAGTTTGGGTTTTAATATATTTTTGGGTTTACCTGCGCTCGCGGTACGGGGCAATATAGGAGTTTTACTGTGTCCCGGCTTGCGGAAGTTGTTTGGTTTGCCCTGGGTTAAGGTCAAACTTTACAGTACAATGCGTAGTACTAAATTCAATGAGTGCGAAAGAGAGGCATCGACACGGGCCGACGCGTGAAACAAATGATTTTGTATGAGTAATTAACATAATAAGGAGTGCCGCTCAACTCGGCTCGCGCGCGCCGGGCGGCGCGGCGTGATGCGATGTTGCTGTTCGTATGTAAACAAACAAACGTTATAAAGAGCTCTGTCAGTGATTTCGCAGTTTTTCTTTTAAATAAATATTAAAAAATAGTTGGTGCGCAAAATTTTTGATAAAAATGTAACATTATAGTGTGTCTGACACATGTAATGAATGAATCATAGATCAGATCTCAACCCGCTTCACCGGCGACCCGCCCCCGCGGGCTGCCGCCCGGGGCGGGCCGCCCCCTCCGCCCCACCCACGCTACGCCACTGCTGGTAGTATAGTTCTCTTGAAGAGGATCTCAACACGCGGCACCCATGAGTGCAACAAGTTATTTTCCAGCCTACTTCCTTCAAATTTTACAAATTCTCAACTCCCCCCCCCCCCCCCCCCCGTTATTCATTGCGGGCATGGAATTTGGATTTTAATTTTAATTTTAAAAAGTACAACACTGCACTTTTTAATATTTATATCTGAGAAATGTGCATGTTAATGATGTTTACATTGCTTCAATAGGTTAATAAATATGGTAAAATTTTCACTTTGTCTGCAAAAGTTAATATAGTATTACTATTTTCACTACATGTGTTCTGTTTTGTTGTGTATCTATCTAAGTGAAAATGTAAGATAATTTTTAGACCTTGAAATTATTCGCAATAAATTAAAAAAAATTCCTGTTCGATTCAAAATTTTCGACCACCAAAATACACTATTCGCACAACCCTATAATGTGATAAGATTTGTGTAGTTAAATATGTGTACATGTGATTTGCATAAGTTTTCTTAACGCTACTACTACGATGGTTTTTTTTTAAATTTAGTTTTGGCAAAGACAACTTTCCAAGAAAATGATAGGGAATGGAAAAAAAAAACTAGCTATTCCCATAGGGAACGTAGAAAATGATACACCACATATTAGTGTCGTAGGGGACGGCGGTTGGAATAAGAGGACTGACTGACATAGTTTCAATTTAAGTGGAGTGGTGAGTTATCTTCCTGTTTACACCAATGCTTATTACTCTATAGTCTGTTGTTCATAAAATAAAATATTTCAGTACTTATAACATCCAGTCAAAATGTGCATATTAACTTCTTTTTTTCTTTTGAAGAATTGCATTATCAGAGCCGAAACAAACCAACTCTTGTACCTGGGAGTGAAAAGAAAGTATTGCTTCGCATGCGAATTTGCAAGACTCAAAGACAAAAAGGTGAATGAACATCTTTTCTTTAAAAAATATAGTGGTCCAAGCACTGTAATGGAACAAACTATAATAGTAGAAGGGTTCTGCGGGAGTGTTGAGCAGCACTTGTTAAAATACTTACTTTGGTGACGGAGATTCAGTGTTTACTCTAGAATAAAGCAGCGAGTTCCTTACGGAAGGGAAGTGATAAAAATTGAGTGTGCAAACCACATTGTAAAAAAATCATTTTCACAAATTTTCCAGAAATATGTCATTTCCACCATCTGCGCGTCGTTTGCTTGAATCAAGAATAGTAAGATTAAAATCCGGCAATCGAAATTGCTGGAACAACTCTTGTTGATACATCTATCGTTCGATTGAAACTTGACATAAAAAATGGTCCTCATCATGTATTCGGTTGTCATGAAAACTGCCGTGTAGAATACTGAAAAAGAAAAAAATACCAATGAAAATTTTGTGACATTTGTGAAAGAGTCGGGGATTATGGAAGCTATTGAAAAGGCTCTTGATCCTATGGTAATGAAATCTGATAGACTCGTACTTAACAAAACTAAAAATCAGGTTGAGCGATATATGAGTATGTAAGCTAAGTTTTCAGATGGAAAACGGGTAAACTTTGCTAAAAGAGGCTCTTATCACGCTCGTTGTATGGGAGCTGAACTGGCCCATGTCAGAGTTCCTAGGTGGCACTTCATCCCATGGAAAAACAAATTTGGTCGAAGCCCAGGAAAATACTTCCAAACAGTTTTAAAAATTAGCTGTCTCCAGTATGAAGATGGCCCTCCAAATAAAAAGAGACGACCAAACAACACTCCTGGTCCTGATTTGGAGTATGGTCCAAGTGCTGAAGACATTTTGTGTCCTGAAGACGTGTTGAGTCCTGAAGAACTTGATACAAAGATGAAGTTTATCCTCGAAAACCTGAATCGGGATGCAACAACATTAAAAAATATTCATGAGTTGGAAAGAAGGAAGTACTGTTGGTCAACACGAGAACAGACTTACAGCATATAGTTTCGGTTTTGTGGTAAAAAGAACACATACATCCTGTCACTGTCTAGTAAAATAAATTTTGTATCACAGGGAGATAAATTCCAAAGCCGTTCAGTTTGGACGAGTTAACGAAAATGTGGCTAAGAATATGTATTCCAAACTAAAAAATGTCGAAGTCGAAGATTGTGGCTTTTTTTTTTGTACACCCAAGCTTTTCATTTCTCGGAATATCTCCAGATGTACTAGTGGCAGACGATGGTTTGCTGGAAGTTAAATGCTTATTTTCAGCTGGGGACGATAAATTAAAGGACTATATTTCAAAAAAAAAACAAAAAAAAAACGTTTATCGAAGAAAAACTTGGAGATTTGCGTCTAAAGAAAACCCACATTTTTTTTTAAAATTTTTTTTTACCAGATTCAAGGTCAACTTGGCGTCTGCAGTAGAAATTATTACGACTTTGTAGTTCATACGAAAAATGATTTCCACGTTGAAAGAATTTTGTTCGACAAAGAAATTTGGGAAAAACTCATGCTGTCAAAGCTACAACAGTTTTTTGCGGAGTGCTTACTTCCAGAGATAGCAGATCCATTAAATACCCGAAGACTAAATGTGCGAGAGCCTGACTTTGTAAAAGAAGCTCAAAAATCACTAAAGAAAAACATAAAACAGATTACTTCAGTTTTGGTTTCCTAAATGTTATGCATGTTTTCTTCTGTTTTTGACATAGTCCTAATATAACAGTGTATATAATATATTATGATAATATTTTGATTGTAAAAGCAATACGATTTTTTTTTTAGAATTTGGGTTATCAAACACATACTTTATGTTTATTTGTAGATTAAATTCGAACTTATTATAAATTTATATAGACACCTCTTTTACTAAAGTAATATTATGTGTATCGTAGCAGTGAAAGTCCTTGAAAGACAATAATTTCTCTTTTTAAAAACGTATGTCAACATGTTCATTTCAATCTTTAATGTTATGCTAAATTATATGTAATTAATATATTTATTTAAATAGTACACATATTGTATACATTTTTTAATAGTGTCTATCAACGGTATCATTAATGTACATACATAAAAACTATCTTTGTGAACTCTCTGTAAAATTACACAAAAAAACTCTGGCCAGAGTAGCATTGTTTGATACAGCATTAAATTTTGTATAGTGTTTGTACCTGTACATTTCAGGAAGTATTTAAGACATTACTTTATTAAAGTATTTAGTACAATTAAAAAAAGTTATTTCTTATCGAGTGAAAGGTTTTTTAATCGATTAGAGTTATAAGACTGGGAATTATTTTTTTATTGTTTTCGGTTTATGCTCGAAATGAGACCACAAAATCATACCCGGGCCGAGATTATACATCAGAATCTCTCGCTATAAGCCACTCTTCAAATAGTAACTAAATCCCAAAAAAATAAATTGTTTCAGCGAAGAAATTGTAGTTGACAACTGTTTAATTGAAAATGTATGTAAAATAGCACGCTCACAGCATGTGAAGGCCGTGGATCCCGGCGGAGCTGGTGTCTGGCCGCGAGGAAACATATCGGGTGGCAGGGAGGCAGATAACCAAGGCACTGAGACAGCGGCCAGCGCGCGACTGACGACTTGGCAACCCCGCGCGCGGAGTAAGGCTGGGTTCACAATTGAAAAAATAACAGTAACAGTAACAGTATGTCGTGTGCATAGGATATGAACGCCATGTTTCCTAACCTAACGATTCACAATAGCAGAAAGTTGGTCGTGTGCATGGGAGCGAGGTCGTGCGCATAGGAGTGAAATGAATTAACAGATGTCGCATAGTTCGCGAAATTTCATTTGCTGAAATTAACAGTAAGAATTCAATTGTGAACCGATTTCGCAGTTCGCACAGGTCGTGTGCACAGGTCGTGTGCATGGCTTGCTATGCACTCGCTTAATTTTTTTAATTGTGAACCCAGCCTAAGCCTCGCCGCAGCCGAGCGCTGCATATTCGCGACACCCGCGCGCGCTACCGGATAACGACTGACAGGACTGGCTCTTGTATCCCGTTAATGACTACAGAGCTGGCTGTGCAGGAAACCACGATGAACGACGTTTCGCCCTCGATGGAGACTTCAATGTCTGGTGAATCGACAAAAACTAACGAACATCGGTGCTGTTACTGCGACAAGATTTTCTCAAACAACAGCAATACTCGACGACACGAGAAGAGAGAATGTGCCAAAAACCTTTATCGTAACATGTTTGGCTGTAAAAAGTGTCGCAAGCAATTTACAAGAAATGCTAATTTGAAGCAACACTTGGAAACATGCAAAGGCCCTGCTGCGCGGCAGAAAGTAAAGGTTTCGGTGCAACAGCGAATGATTGATGTACATAAGAGTATGCCTGGAAATGGTACAACTGCAGTAACATCAACATCTGGTTCGGGTTCGTCTTCATCACCACGGTATCCTTGCAGCTACTGTGATATGACGTTTGCATTTGCTCATGATATACGAATACATGAGAGGAGTAAATGTACGAAAAATCCTTCTCGCATGAAGTTTCGCTGTGATGAGTGTCATGAATGGTTTACTCGAATTGATAATTTGCGTCGACATACGAAAAACTGTAAAGGTGGAGTCCGTGTGCCTACTGTTGAACTACCTGAAGAAATTTCGACTCCTCGGTTTAGGTTGAAGACTCGTGAGCGTACAGGCAGAAAAACAGATGAGCAACAACCGATTGGTATGACGTCTGGACATGAAACTAAACCTAAGACTGTGATCGGTGCTCTACAGGTGAATGATATTGGCTTCTACCTGGCGCAGTCTGCATTTCGTGGAACATTGAAAGACTACTATTATCTAAATACGTGTAGTGAGTCGAAAGACATTTGTAATTTTCTTGACGATATCAGACAGAACATAATCTACCAGCTTACTGACGACGTAGCAACAAACGGACCTTTGAAATATAATTTGTGGTTGGACTGTATATATGGAAAGCCATATCCGTTCGATGACGAAGTGAAGAAGTGTGCATTCAAGACATCGGCTGCAGTAATTTACAGTTCTGACGATGTGAAGCAAACTGATAAATACGGTATCTATCCTGAAACTCTGTCAAGAAGAGGAGGACTATGGGTGCGGTTACACGGGAGTCTGAACTACTTCGGGTGAACATGTTCAGCTGTTGAGTGCGGTTACACACAGTCTGAACATGTTTCGTTCGAGGCCATTTCCCATTAATCTTAAACAGGTTTGCAAAGTAGTTCAGATCGACATATCTTCTAGATTAGCCTCTGATTGGCTGTTTAGAATATAAACAGTCCTTTGCAGAAATTCAAGATGGAAAGTGTTCCTGGCACAATTTCGAGTAATGTTTTACCGAATGCAACAAAAAAAACCAGTTAATTAATTATATTTATTTATTTATTTTTTGAATTGATCCTGACCTTAATTTTCTTAAAACTGAGATAGGTACTCTCGCTCAAAAAATAATAAAAAATAATTTTATAAAATTTTACTGTGCATGTTGTATGAACTCTCGATTTATAATAAAATATTGAGCAATATGAAAACACATTCCATTTCTGCTGATAATACTGTATAAACAAGTGAGAAAATCCCGCTTTTTCTGGATACAAAATAGAGACGATCAACTACACAGTCATTCGTTGACAGTAGACAATCGGTTTTAGAGCTGAACACACTTTTCAGCAACTACCATATAACCGTACACTTTCGCGTTTGTAAACGTGTTTACGTAAACATGTTCACCTGAAGTAGTTCAGGGTCCCATGTAACCGCGCCTTAAGTCTGTAAAGGTTCTGGTTGGTCTCTGTCTAGTATAAACCGATTGGAGCTAAGAATTATTAGTCATTTCACGCCTATGCAGGGCTAAATGATAATAAGATCGCAAGTGTTCCTGAAGTAAAATAGAAATTATGTAATAAATATTATTTTTGTAAAAGGACTTGCGGTGCTTTATTTGTTGAACCTGACACTTTTCTGGTATTTATTTAAATTTATTTTTAACTGGTGGTCGTAATGGCTTATAGGATGATTGATGGCTAAGAAACTAAGCCTCTTTAAGAATTTTGAATGTGATTTATTAAAATTAATATTTTTACATAAAATTAGGATTTTTTGCTTCGTCCAGGGATCGAACCAAGGTCTTCAAGGCCTAAGTGTATTTTTAAATAGTATTTTATTATATTTTATTTAGTTAAAAAATTTATAATTTGTGAAATTTTTTCCGAATTTATAGCATAAAAATTGCGGTTTTTCAATATGGCGGCTGTAACGAAAATGGCAACGTTCTAGAATTTAATATGGTAGCCGTTACGAAAAGTGTAATGATGACGTCATAGTCATCCAAGATGACGGGCGTAACGAAACATGCAACATTTATAGAATCCAAGAGGGAGGTCTTAACAATATTAGCAACGAGGTTTTTAAAGATTTATATTAAAATTTAATTGATAAAAATGTTTTTTTTTAATTTTTCCCGAATTTCTAGCATTAAAATTACAGTATTTCAAGATGGCGGACATGATGTCATAATATCTGACGATATGTATGCTACGAACAAAGTGGCGGGGGGTCAGTATGCCAGCAGCCACCATGAGGGAAGGATCGGTCGCCATTTTTTTGCCTTCACCGGGTTCGAACCGAGGACTCCGAGCCTATATCAGAAATGTATGTTTTTAAAATATATTTTATTAAAATTTTATTAATTAATTTTTTTATAAATTTTATTTTTTTTCATTAAAATCGGATAACATGTAAAGATTTTAAATATGGCCGCCGTAATGATATTGCAACGCTGAAGTCATATTCCATGATAATGAAATCAGAGGCTTATCGGAGGCTGTAGACATGGATGCTTAAGCATCAATATGGAGATTTCTAGCCGCTGGTATATTTAAGGACTAACAACGGGAAATATTGTTTCATTTTGAGTCATTTTGAGGAATTTTGAGGAATTTTTGAGTCCAAGATGGCCGCCGTGACGTCAGAGCAATCGGTCATCAACCCGGCACCCGGCACCACAGCCTTAAATCCTGGTGCCGGAGGAACCAAAACATACTACTGATGTAGATAGACTGATAGAGATAAATATATATATATATATTTAGAGAGATGGATAGATGATTTGTGTATGTGTAACTACTTCAAACATATTACAAAACAAAACTGAATGAGGCATTGCAATGCATGCCGAGCATTGTCTAGATAATGGAATCTTTTCAATATTAGTAATCTCTTATTGTTCAGCTATTTTCTATAGTGCTTTATAGAATCTAGATTACATACAGACCACCAATTTATATATATATATATATATATATATACTTATATATATATATATATATATATATATATATATATATATATATATATTCAGGTAAATAACTATACAACGGCAGAAAAACGTCTGTCGGGATCTGAAAGTGATATAAATTATTTTGCACACTTGACATTCAAATTAAGAAGAAGAAATTACTAACTACATCTGATTTCTAAAAAGGTCCCCTTCACCCTGTGTTCAGCCCGGGTAACGCCGGGTACTGCAGCTAGTTGCCCATAATGTTCTTCTCTTTCGCCGTGTGAAAGTTTCGTTGTGACGGAAACGTACGCCACTTTCGTTTCCGCTGGGAACGATTCTGATTCGCTGATTCCGTCCAACATTCAACATATTTTAGAACCAGTCCTGTAAAAAAAATATTTTATGAATATTCAAGTCATCTATTTTGTCAAAAAAAAATGGCTGCACTAGTTACGTTTCTGGTAACGCCCTAACCCTCTAACTTTATTTGACAAAACACCAATGGGAGGTGTTGGAAGCGAAAGATTGACAGCGTGGCAGGGCCTTAAACCATTTGTTTATGCTCGGCATCACTCGCCAAAATGATGATTTAATTTGGTCTTTTTTTGTAATCGATACTAAAATTGTACTAATCGCTCAAAGCCAAAGTGTTAACAAACCATAACCAACCATCTGCTATGTTCACACCAGCGCGCTTGACTTATTCTAAACGACTGCTCCAGGCCTGTCGTCTTGTCGCGAAGCATTTTAACGTCACTGCACTGCGGTCGCGCGTCCCTCAGCCAGTGGAATGGTGACGTGATGCCCACGAACTGAAAATTTGCTCGCCCTTAACTTTGCTGGGCTGGGTTGCCAGACATTTATGCCAAAGCAAAAAATTGTTTGTTTTGGCATGCCCTGTCACCCATTCAATTCATGTCAAAAAAATTTCGAGCATGCTGCTTACTCCCAGTTCGCTATAGTTGAAGCCTATATGCTAAAATTTGTTCGGAAACTCACCCGATATATTTCGGGAGGTGATTCCTTATGGAAATTAAGAGTTTATGTTAGCCACCAACAAATTAGCTCAATTTATAAGTTTGATGCGCGCACTTGAAAATCAGTTGGATGAATGGTATTCGTGCTAAATACTATTTATATATATATATTTTAAATTTAATTTAATTTTCGAGAATGTTGAGTTATTATACTGAGATTTTTACCCTGTTAAAAATTCTTTAAAAATACTCTTTTCTCTTTACTAAAAATATCGATTTGCGCACTCTTATCGTATACAAAATTTGTGCCTTCCGAACTATGGGTATTTATGACCTAACGTTGCAGCTGCTTTGGACGCGCCGTTTGGGCTTACTACACGTATGGAATTTTCAGCGGCAATGATACAACGCCTGGAAATGGCACTGCACATATGAAATCACATTGTAAGCAACCAGTGTCCCGCTGATCACTCCCGACAGCTACAACTGAGGAGAACATGTCATGAAAGGTGTTCTGCGTGTTCTGTGTGTTCTGCGGCAGTGTGTAGAACATCTCGAAGTTCCCTTGAGAGGAATTTCTCGACATTGCAGCAGGCTGCATTGCATTTACCTGAGAGCACGCCACATGTACCAACAAAGTTAGAGAAACCGTATGACTACTCTTGTAGCAATAACTACGTTTTGTGTCTATTAGGTCGTGGCTACAATTCGTCGATGTGTGATTCCCTCTACGTGGATGAAGTATCGCCTACCTACAGGCTTGTACTACTGCCACTGAAAATATCGCATACTTAAATCGCAGAAACGGGGTGTCATAGTCAGCTGCAGAAAAAAAAAGTTCACTATCAAACTCAATAAGATTGGATGGCACCTATTTTGTATGTGTCCATCACCTACTATTTTGATGTTAAAAGAGTGAATACCTCCGTGTAACAAAACACTTTTATCGGAATAATAGTTTACTGCCAAATTGTTTTATATTTTCTGCAGGAATACCATTCTTAAAACTGATTTTCAGGTGCAAATTGGAATTAGGGTTTTAGGTGGCCTATATAAATTCTACCTCAACTGCCACAAGAAATCGCCTTTCAAAACAGTTGGGGGTGAATTTCGGAACAACCTGTATAAATGTATGTCACCAATGGTATTTCACGTTTGGCTTTGGTTTTTTCCTAGTTAATGGTTTTATTAAATAAAATTTTACATAAGTATAAGCTTGTGAATACAACGCGCTTTGCAGACGATCACTGCCGCAACTGTTTACGATAATTTTTATTTTATTTTATTGACTTATCTCTATGTGGTGAAGTTAAGGCAACATCTTCCACTTAAAAACATGATGTTTACAAAGTAACATAAAATAATAAAACAAAGCGTAAATAACAAGAATAACCTTAATAAAAAAACAATAACAAAAAATTAAAACAAACACATAAAATACAAAACAAAATAAAAAAAGTGAGAGAGAGTACCTTTCAGTACTCGCCAGTGATGTGTAAACATCTAACCTCAGTAACGAGCATACTCATGTGTTTTCACGTTGTTCATGTTGAAAATAAACTTATAATACGAAATAAAAAGTAAAATTCTTGAAAATAATGCCAAGCGTGATCTATATGTTTTTAAAATAAAATATTCGCTTTTCAAGTACATACCAAAATTTCTACACGTGAATCAAACACACTTACTTTCTGCAGCAGCCGCTCAAATTGCTTGCCACAACCATGCACAGAGAGGAGCAAGGCTCCGATAAAAGACATGAAAAATAATTAAACCCGGCTTTGTACCTGATTTTTGACAAGGTATTTTATTATAATACTGTCCATCTTTTTAAAATTAGCTCAACCTTATTGAGCTGATTTTACATTATTACATACTATTATATTATAATGTTATTAAAGGTTTAAAATTTTTTTTCCACTGACTATAGTCAAACCACGTCCTTTATGCTAATGAGACTATGGGGTATGGAAAGGAGATTGTATTATTAACAGTGTAATGCCTGTTTTCTTAGTTATTTTAAATCTTTGGATTACTTATTACTATGACTATTTTAGTTTACAAAACATATTTCATGGCAGTTTCACTATCATAAAGTTACATTTGGCACACCAATAGGTTTGGAATGTACACTAAGGTTTACGAAAGTGATTATATACGGGTTTATGTTTCTACACATGTGTGTTGTATAAATACTGACACAGGGTGCAAGGAAAGGTGCGAGGTGCCGACCGCCATCATGGATTGTGATGTCATGACCGCCATCTTCAATGATGATATAATCATTGCACTTTTTGTTACTGTCGCCATAGTTAATTCTGACGTCACGGCGGCCACCTTTGATGACCTTGACATTTACATCAGCAACCATCTTGAATTTCATCATTTTAAATTATTATATCTCCTTTGCACTTTTCGTTACAGTCACTATATTGAATTCTGACGTCACAGTGGCCATCTTGGGTGACATTGACCTTGATCTCGGCCGCCATATTGAATTTCACCATCTTGAAATTGAGCGCTCTTATCCCCGAACATTACAATTTTAGTTATGGCTGCCATATTGGATGTGTATGACATCAACGTTACACCTTTCGTTACGGCCGCCATTCTTAAATTACATAAATATTAAACTAGACATTTGGGAAAAAAATTAAAAAAATTATAAAATATTTAATTAATAAAATTTTAATAAAAATTTCTTTCTTCCATTATTAAATTTGCACGCGATATAAAAAATACAATTTTTATGCAAAAAGGGAAGAATTTTAAAAATTATAAAAAATATTTAAATATGATTTTACTGAAATTGAAACTTGACCTTTGACCTTGACCTTGACCGTGATCTTGTATTATTACACAAGTATCGACATTTTGAAAATAACATATCACTGTTGCAATTTTCGTTATAGCTGCCATCTTTAACTCTATAGTTTTTTTTAGCTAGAAACTTGTGGAAAATTCCAAAATTCATAAAAAAATCACTTGTTAAAATAATAATTTATTCAGTCGATTATAGTGCTTGGTTCGATCCTTGAACGATGAAAAAGACGCTAATTTAAGGTAAAAATCACTTATTTAATAAATCAAGTTCAAATTCCTAAAAGAAGCTTAGATTCATAGTCTGCTAGCCTTCAGTAAGCCGATGATGACATAATTGATGCCATCTTGGAAATTCGTAATCAGCCTGGAAATTCGGAAAAATTCCAAAATACATCAAAAAAATCACCTATTAATGTAAAGAATGATTAATGGCCACAGTTTGATACTAGGCAGTACAGAGTTATTGAATTTGATTAATTATATATTAAACAGTCTTAGGTCTGGGTAACAATAACT
Source organism: Bacillus rossius redtenbacheri (assembly GCF_032445375.1). NCBI lineage: Eukaryota > Metazoa > Arthropoda > Insecta > Phasmatodea > Bacillidae > Bacillus > Bacillus rossius. The sequence goes on from NC_086331.1 coordinate 29,028,234, forward strand.
AAAAACATCTATATCACTTTTTGCCTTACATAAAACATAACTTCCGATACATGTGAACTTAAAAGTATTTACATATGACTAGTCTAAATTTAAGCATGTTAACTACAAACCATGGGGAGGAAATTGGAATAGGAAATTGTTTCACAGGTTTTTTTTTATGATGGACCCTTTTTTTTTGTTAGTTCGTCATTCGCCGTGATACAGGTGACCGCGCTAAAAGCAATATCACACAATCACACTAAAAACTCCAACAAGTATAGCATAGCTACTTGTACTTGTAACGAAGTTTCTACATCAATTTTTAAAATTAGTCAATATTATAATAAAAATAATTTGCTTTGAAAATACTCCGCTAAAATAAGTAGGATATCTTTGACTCGCATGGTTTGATTTGCTGGCGCCATGTTGTGTTTTGTGATGAACAACTGGCAGCTGGTAAATTAGAAATCATTTAAAAATATTTGGTTTGCAAGAAAACGTGAAAAGATAAAAATGTCTGGACAGTAGTATATAATAAGGGCTCCGGAAACTGGGTCCTGGGCGAGGTGCGAGGTGCCGAGCCACATCTCTGACGTCACGTCCATCTCTGACGTCACGGCGGCCATCTTGGATGAGTGTAACGGGACACAGCGTAACGAGACAAGTAGGACATTGACCTTTGACCCTCAAAACTTGCCAAAAATGGGCAAAAATTGCCCAAAATTCCTCAAAATTCGCCAAAATTTCCATTTAAGTGGAAAAAAATTCCGCAATTCAAAAATTAGGATTTAGAAAATCCTCAAAAGTCGTTTTGCCCTAGAAAGAACCCAAATTCCTAAAAACGGCTTAAGCATCCATGTCTACAGCCTCCGGTAAGCCATTTATAGGAATAAGGACACCATGACCGCCATCTTGGATTATGACGTCACCGTTGCAATTTCCGTTACGATCGCCATCTTTAAAATCTTTATTTATTATCCGATTTTAATAAAAAAAATTAAATTTATAAAAAAAATTCATTTAATAAAATTTTTAATAAAATATTAAAAAAAACAAGCATTTACGACACGGAGCTCGGAGTCCGCGGTTCAAACCCGGCGCAGGCAAAAAAATTAAAAAATGGCGACTGATCCAACCATCAAGTGGCTGCTGGCATACTGACTCCCACCACTTTTTCAAAGCATATATATCGCCAGTGAGCATGACGTCATGTCCGCCATCTTGAAAATCCGTAATTTTAATGCTAGAGATTCGGGAAAAAATTTAAAAATCATAAAAAAATTAATCAACCTAATTAAATAATAAAAAAACCCTTAAAACCACCGTTGCACTTTTCGTGACGGCCGCCATCTTGAAATCACCCGCTGGAGGTCACCATTTTGTTTTCGTCCGCTAGAGTGTGCTGATACCATGTTAGTATAATTATCTGGTCACCACACCTTTGACCTTGACCTTGAAATTAGACCTTGAAATTTGACCTTGACCTTGAAATTTGACTTTGTCCTTGAAATTTGACTTTGTCCTTGTCGACCATCATGGATCCGACATTTTATGTTCAGTACATGCTACCAGGAGCTACCACCTGCTGGAGTACGCCATCTTGTGTGTGTGTCCTTGTATTATAGAGTACATTTCCATCTGGATAATTTTATTCTAACCCGCTACAGTTCAGTAATCATTTATTACGGAGGTGCCCCCGCCATCTTGAATTCGGCCGCCATTTTGAAATCATGTAATAATGTAGCTAGAAAAGCGGGAAAAAATCCAAAATTCATTAAATAAATCACTCTGCTAGCGTGTGAACTTCTCTTTGATGTGCAAAGTTAGAGTTCTAGTACAAGCCAGAATCAGTTTTTGAATTTTTTTCGTTTTTATTTTTAATTTTTTATTAATTTTTTTTGTATTTTATGATATCAAAGAAAACTTGTGGCGGTTTTCTCCGTGTGCTTCCGATTATTCTTGTCAATATTATGGTGGTTTTCTCCGTGTGCTCCCGTTTATTCTTGACAATATTATGGTGGATTTCTCCGTGTGCTCCTGATTATTCTTGTCAATATTATGGTAGTTTTCTCTGGGTGCTTCTAATTATTCCCGACTAGACATCTGATGGTTTTCTCCGAGTGCTTCTGGTTACTGATGAGAAATTGATCTCTGCATGAAGGATTTTTTTACTTAATGAGGCATGTCATTTTTATTCAAGGTTGCATTTAATTAGTGAACTTCTGCTACTTAATCAACACTTGTAATATTTTTATCAGGTGGAAATTTAAAAAAAAAAAAATCATTACTCAGTCGAATAATAATAATCTCTGAGAAATCTAAGATGCACTAACAGGAAGGACGAACTTCCTTCTCCTTGGAGTCTAGCGAAGCCAATCTTCCTTTGTGATCGATAGTGAGCATTCCGCATCCCGCATTAATGAAATAGATATTATTTACCTGCAAGCAACACGTGGCGACATCTGTTGATGACAGCCAGAACTACTTGCATCAATTTGCTTTGCATTAGATAACTGAACTCTCGCTGATGAAATGTTTAAAAAAATATATTTAAGAAATGGTTCCAATTGGAAAAAACTGACAGTTTGTATCTAACATTAGTCACAGTATCTACCATGGATCATGGTTTGTTATCTGCAGCTGAATCGGAAGGAAGCCGCTGTAGATACTGTGGCAAGGATTTTGACATGAGAAGCAATGTAGACGTCATGAGAAGAATGATTGTGCTAGAAACCCACTACGCATGTTAAGCTGTAATCGTTGTAGCAGGTTGTTAACACGAATTGACAGCTTAAAAAGACATGGTAGAACATGTAAAGTCAAGACTACTTACGGCATAGAGGACACCGATGGATCCACTAGACTAAAGAAGAGTGATCTGCATTACGACAATAATTTTCCTTGTCCTGAGCGTGATGGTATTAGCTCACCCGATCGTGAGGAAGAACATAAATTGAAGGATGCTAATGGCTTCGGGAAGACTGAAACTAATGGAAGTATCAACACCGTGAAAAGTCAGAATACATTCAAGCCTACCTATATTAAGTATATCCTCCATTCTTTGTAAAAATGATGGACTCCTAAAAAGGAAGCATGAAGACGATGAAGACACTTCGACATCATCGATAGCGAATTCATACGGTAATCTGGGTGAAGAGGATGTCTTCTACAGTGATTGTTACAGTGACTCTGAGGCTGTTGACAAAGGCATAGACTGTGATGAAGCACCTAGAGCTGACAAGATCGAAGAATGTGGCGATGTCCTGAGACCGAAACGATGGAAACGTCGTGTTATAATAAATAAATCTGATAATGCTTATTATGATCACTGGGACGTTTGTGATATTAAAAGTATTTATAATAAACAAGCAAGTAAAATGGTGGTAGAAGAGATTGATTACACATCATGGAAAGATCCAAACATATTGGTTGACCGGCTAAGACTTCTACATGGCTCGCTTTGTGCAGGAAACTATCCGTGCATCAAAGAAATATCCTTCATACTCAAAGAACTGAGGAAAGCTGGCTACATACAATAATGGCTTCTTTTACTTGTATTTGTGTAATGTTGAGAAGTAATAAAATATTGAAAGTAAAAATTTAATGTTTTTATTTCTTGTATTCTGATTTCCAACTAAGCCTGTGTGTGCGTTTCCGCTACTGTATGTGTGATCATTACGTTTCCTGTGTGTACTGTGTGTATGTTCCGTTTCCTGTGTGTACTGTGTGTATGTTCCGTTTCCTGTGTGTACTGTGTGTACGTTCCGTTTCCTGTGTGTGTACTGTGTGTACGTTCCGTTTCCTGTGTGTACTCTGTGTACGTTCCGTTTTCTGTGTGTACTGTGTGTACGTTCCGTTTCCTGTGTGTACTGTGTGTACGTTCCGTTTCCTGTGTGTACTGTGTGTACGTTCCGTTTCCTGTGTGTACTGTGTGTACGTTCCGTTTCCTGTGTGTACTGTGTGTACGTTCCGTTTTCTGTGTGTACTGTGTGTACGTTCCGTTTCCTGTGTGTACTGTGTGTACGTTCCGTTTTGTGTTTGTACTGTGTGTACATTCCGTTTTCTGTGTGTACTGTGTGTACGTTCCGTTTTCTGTGTGTACTGTGTGTACGTTCCGTTTCCTGTGTGTACTGTGTAATCATTACATTTATTGCGTGTAAATTGCATGTATTGCGCGTACATTGCGTACATTGCGTGTTGGAGCCGAGTAGACTTGTATCCTTGTAGCTTCATAGACATGTAGTTTCGTAGCCATGCGGTCTTTTAATCATGCAGTCTCGCAGCCATGTATAACTCGGAACCAGCTAGATCCTTTTAGACTCGTAGCCTTGTAGCCTCGTAGTCTCTTAGACTCGTAGCATTGTAGCCCAATATCATTGGAGCTGTTGAAAGAAAAGGCAGTTGGAGCATTTGGAGCTGTTGGAGCTGTTGGAGCCATTTTGAGACCGTTTAGAGCTTTTGGAGCCATTTGGAGCTGTTGGAGCCATTTGGAGCATTTGGAGCTGTTGGAGCTAAGAAGAGTCGTTGCACGTCTATGCAGGGCTAAATGTTTATAAGATTGCTGGCTTTCGCAAGTGATTCTGTAGTAGGAAAGAAATTGTGTAATAAATATTATGTTTGTAAAAGACTTTGTGGTGTTTTATTTCTCGAACCTTACACTTTTCTTGAACATTTTTAAAATTAAAGTTGTTTTGTATCGGCCAGGGATCGAACCAAGGACCTTTGTCGATCTAATCAATCAGTATATAGATTACAAATTTATTTAATGAATTTTGAACTTTTTCCCGAATCTCTAGCATTACAATTACGAATTTCCAATATGGTGGTCTTGATGTCTGATAGGATGATGGTAGTAGAGGATTTAAAGTCTCTTTAAGAATGTTGAACATGGTTTATTGAAATTATTTTTTTTTCTTCATAAAATTAAACATTATTGCATCGATCGAGGATCGAACCAAGGACTGGAGCGGATCGAATCGATATGTAAGTTAATGAGTGATTTATTTAATGAATTTTGGATTTTTTCCTGCTTTTCTAGCTACATTATTACATGATTTCAAGATGGCAGCCGAATTTCAAGATGGCGGGGGCACCTCCGTAATAAATGATTACTGAACTGTAGCGGGTTAGAATAAAATTATCCAGATGGAAATGTACTCTATAATACAAGGACACACACACAAGATGGCGTACTCCAGCAGGTGGTAGCTCCTGGTAGCATGTACTGAACATAAAATGTCGGATCCATGATGGTCGACAAGGACAAAGTCAAATTTCAAGGACAAAGTCAAATTTAAAGGTCAAGGTCAAATTTCAAGGTCAAGGTCAAAGGTGTGGTGACCAGATAATTATACTAACATGGTATCAGCACACTCTAGCGGACGAAAACAAAATGGAGACCTCCAGCGGGTGATTTCAAGATGGCGGCCGTCACGAAAAGTGCAATGGTGGTTTTAAGGATTTTTTTATTATTTAATTAGGTTGATTAATTTTTTTATGATTTTTAAATTTTTTCCCGAATCTCTAGCATTAAAATTACGGATTTCCAAGATGGCGGACATGACGTCATGCTCACTGGCGATATATATGCTTTGAAAAAAGTGGTGGGAGTCAGTATGCCAGCAGTCACTGTGATGGTTGGATCGGTCGCCATTTTTTAATTTTTTTGCCTTCGCCGGGTTTGAACCGCGGACTCCGAGCTCCGTGTCGTAAAGGCTTGTTTGTTTAATATTTTATTAAAAATTTTATTAAATGAATTTTTTTATAAATTTAAATTTTTTTTATTAAAATCGGATAATAAATAAAGATTTTAAAGATGGCGATCGTAACGGAAATTGCAACGGTGACGTCATAATCCAAGATGGCGGTCATGGTGTCCTTATTCCTATAAATGGCTTACCGGAGGCTGTAGACATGGATGCTTAAGCCGTTTTTAGGAATTTGGGTTCTTTCTAGGGCAAAACGACTTTTGAGCATTTTCTAAATCCTAATTTTTGAATTGCGGAATTTTTTGAGATTTTTTGGCGGAATTTTTTTCCACATAAATGGAAATTTTGGCGAATTTTGAGGAATTTTGGGCAATTTTTGCCCATTTTTGGCAAGTTTTGAGGGTCAAAGGTCAATGTCCTACTTGTCCCGTTACGCTGTGTCCCGTTACACTCATCCAAGATGGCCGCCGTGACGTTAGAGATGGACGTGACGTCAGAGATGTGGCTCGGCACCTCGCACCTCACCCAGGACCCAGTTTCCGGAGCCCCATACATACTACTCTGGACGATATGCCTATGGGCGAAAATGTGCAGTAAGATGCTGTCGTTCAAAACCAGAAGAGCAACGATTATTTCTAATGAGTTTAGTGAATATTTTTTATAAAATAGTTTATGACCAACTCCGTGTTCATCAGATTATTAGTAATAATGTGTACAATACAGCCTCCATTTCTGGCACAACCTATACATCATCTTCTATTTTCACATTTCCTGCAGCTAAAATGGAGTTATTGTCAGTAGTTCATAAATCAAAAGGTAAACGTTCATCAGGATTAGATGTTGTATCTGATTTTATTATTAAGACTTGTATTGATTATATAGTTGACCCATTGTTATATCTTTATAAAGAATCTTTTATGCGAGGTTATTTTCCTACCTTATGGTAGTGTTCGAAAGTTATTCCCTTGCATAAAAAAAGTCCTCGTGACGCCTGTCAGAATTATAGGCCAATATCTCTTCTGTCCTCATTCTCAAAAATATTAGAATGATTAATGTTAAAAAGATTAATGTCATTTTTTGAGAAAAATAACATTTTAGTGGACAGTCAACATGGATTCAGGCGTGGTAAATCGACGATAACTGCACTTTATGAATTTATCAGCATTATAACTATGGGCCTACACAGAAGGAATCATCCTGTTGGGCTATTTTGTGACCTAAGTAAGGCCTTTGATAGTGTTAACCATAAAATATTAATTAAAAAGTTAAGAACATATGGTGTAAGAGGTACAGCGCTTAATTGGTTAACATCTTACTTGTCTCAGCGTTCAAAAGTAGTCGTAGTACAACATATAGATCCCTTAACCAACATAAAATATAATGTTCATTCAGATAGGCAAAACATATCTGTTGGTGTTCCTCAGGGTTCTGTACTAGGACCTTTGTTTATTCTTATATACGTTAACGATTTGCCTAAATATGTTAAGAGTGGGAAAATTGTATTATATGCTGACGACACTAATATATCTATACATGGAGATAACCCTTTAAGTTTAAATGCAAATATAAACATTTCAACTAGGGACATCATAGATTGGTTTAAGGCTAATGAATTAATTCTTAATAACACAAAAACAACGTGGCTGCATTTTAAACTTAATAACTTATACAATTTGCAAGACCCAACTGTATCGATTAATGGTGAAAAAATATCTCAATAAAATTCAACCAAAATTCTAGGTATATATATATATATATATATATATATATATATATATTGACAAGAACCTTAATTGGAAATATCATATTGCTCATTTAACTAAATAAATGAGCTCAATATTATTTGCTAAGAGAACATTTTCAAAACTGACTAATCTAAATGCTTTAAAAATTATTTACTTTGGTTATGTTGAACCTCACTTACGTTATGGAATAATATTTTGGGGTAATTCCACGGACTCATCTACAATTTTTCAAATGCAGAAAAGATTTGTACGAATAATAATGCATGTAAATTATCGTACCTCATGCAGACAACTTTTCAATAGCTTAGGTGTCTTAACATTACCATCGTTAAACATTTATGAATTACTTATATTTGCTCATTCACAATTGAATGAACTGCAGAATTTCAATTTACATAATTATTCGAATAGAACAAAAAATTATTTTCATATATTACAACATCGTACAAAATGTTTTGCAAATAGTCCGAGATACTCTGCTATATGTTTTTATAATAAACTTCCACCACATTTTAAATCAGAAAACCAACTTTGTGTATTTAGAAAAGACTGAAAAATTTGCTGTTGGAATTCAGTTTTTATTCTATTAATGATTTTATGGAAGCAAAACAATGCTAAAAATGTATTATTATTATTATTTTATGATGTACATTGTTTTTTACTATTATTTTTGTTTATGTGTATATGATTGTACTTAAATGTGTATTTATAATGTTTAATATTCTTGACGAGTCCTATACTACATGTACAATATAATTGTATATTTTTGTAGTCGACTTGGACATTTAAAAAAAAAAATAAATAAAAACTTTTCTTCTTCTAGCCGCTGAAGAGTGTAAATATTTCTTCATATATTGCTTTATTTTTTGCTCATCATGATATTTAATTTATGAAATTCACTTGTCCAATATATTTGTAAAAAAATTGTACTCTGAAATGATCTGGCGGATGTAATAAACTAATTAGTAGACACGCAATGCACGCACTTGCAGCTTTCATCTCAAGGTATCATTTAAATTTCATTCAAGCGAAGTATCAAGCCAATGACACAGCATATTTACATCCTTTTGCTCATACCATCATAATTACATCCTATTGCTCATACCATCCTCAAAATTCTCAGCATTATAAATCACATCAGTTATAGCAGGACTTATAGTTTATAACAAGCATCATTTCAGTCATTGTTCTTTAAAAAAATCAAATTTAAAAATTCAAAATATACACGTTAAACAAAAAACCAGGTACGTAAATATTTTATATACTTTATGTACACTGTAGGCGTCAAGAGCTTGAAAGTACATATGCTAGAATGGTATTTAATAAAACTCATAGTAAATTGTATATGTATTCCCAATAATATACATCAGATCAAAAAAAGTAGGTTTTATTCTATAAACCACGCATTTCTTAGTTCATGTTTCTTTGAGGATGTATAAATTTTCAACATTATGCGAACCAAGTAGAAGATTTAGCCTATTATCACATCATTTGGATTGACTCTCAATGAACAATTGGTCTGTCATGCTACGGCTGCCATATTCTGTACATATATGTTATTAATAGTCTTAAAATCTCCGCGTTCGTGTCACTATCACAGACGCAAAGTCATCATCACCGTAGTGACCAGTTATAATACCAGGAGCTGCATCAATATCACACATTTTATGATATAGTTTCCTCATTTCAGTTGTCAGAGATTTACCACAATCTATGATCTTGTGAACTTCACAATATTCTCTATTGTTTTCTAGACATGGTTAGCTCCATTCTCATTTTCTGTAAAAGCTAGTGTGTCCAGTTTTATTATTTATCACATCATCCAAACATCCCAAACTCAATTAAATTATTTAATTATATAGAACAAAAATCATCAAAGTTCCTTTCATTTAATCATAGGAACCACTTCATCCTTTCCACCTATAGTATAGCTTCTTGAACCCAAAAGTCTTTCATTATATAACATACAGTGTTCTTCAAGAGATGTGGTATACTACCAGTTCTACATACAAATCAATCTTATCAATAATGTGTTTACACAATAGAGAAAAAAATCATCACGTTGTTTTTACGTGTTTTACTAAATTATCACTTCGACTAAAATAATTACCACACTTAGTAATTTCTACAAAGGACTCTTTACCCAAGATATTTAACCATCATCTCTGAAAACAACCATGTCCCATCTATATTACATAGTAAAAGAGGGTTAGTGGAGATAGTACACGCCACAAGTACCAGTCACCCATAGGGTAAGAACCATGTGTTCGATACCTATCTCAGACATTGAAGCAACTCTGCATTATTACCTGCATCATGTAGAAAAATATCTTCCTATACATACGTTTTTAAAATTATTCACGTACGACTAAGCAAAAGTACCTAAATTCAAGATCGTTAACCTCAAATATTTTTAAAAATTATCGAGGCTAGAGACAGAAGTTGTCGAATGAGACATGGAGACAGGCACCTGCAAATGAACATTGAAACCTCGCGTGGGAGTGGCAAGCTTGTTGATTGCGTCGACAGTCAGATGTTTGCTCGAGACATGCATACATCACCTCGCTAGCGTTCCAACACATTACACGTAAAACTCCAGTGAAATCTTAATAAAGCTCATGTAAAGTACTCGCTGGAATCAGTTTAAAAGTGCTAAACACGGATCCAGAGCAGAAAATCAGCCCTCGAATGTATAACTCGCTACTATAAAAAATTTGTAGTGTATATAACAGATTCAAACCCAATAGCATACTCCTTACTCTGAAAATTATAAGCGGCAAAATATTTTAAATCATGACCCCCGGCCAGTATACATTTTTTTCGTGAACCCTAAATTCTAAATAGTAATCAGTACGAATGTGTGAGAAATTCGGACGAATAATCGCTTACCAAGTATCCAGAATCTTACTGTTACAGCCCAGCCAGTGCACCAGCTTACTCCGAAGTGTGCGCAATTGATTAACATTATTCAATTTTTTAATAACACCTCCGTAGTGTACAACAATATTTGACAGGTTACGATTTAAAACCATACATTTTCCACAAGGCTGTTAGTTTTATTTCGGGGAGTAATAAATTATTTCTCAGAAATAATAAATGAAGTTCCTATCAGATTTGCTCTAATGTTACGGCATTACATGTACCTGCACTTTACCAAAACACCTCCCATAAAAATTTTAAGAATGCAGATGGCATACTCAGACTGAAATAATTTTAGCAAAAAAAAAACTGTCTTCAGCATTATTGGTAAACAAAATAATACACACAAACAAGACAAAACGCACATTACAAATCCGACCTAAATTACTTGTCACATGTAGTTTATTACATTAAGATAAACGATGTAGGTTAGGAAAAATAAATAAAAAAATTATTTAATTCATTATTTTTTTTACATTGTACATTTATACACAATAAAATCTGACATGGTATATATATATATATATATATATATATATATATATCGTATACATTTTTCAGTCCTTGCAACATTCAATTTTTATTACAATAAATTATTAGAGTTCGTTTTAAGAGTGACAAAATGCGACTAATTCATACAGATCACGATACATCAGATCAGGAGTGTAACACCTTAGAGGACCAGAGATGATGCTAGAAACCCACCTTTACAAAATTTATAATGTTTTTTTCAAGTAAAATTTTCGTGTAACCTGTACACCGCACTTCTCACACAGAAATTTTACACGGTCAAGATTTCTTCTGTAGCCATTATTTTCATGGATGCGTGTACTTCGTAGTCGTTCAAAACGTTTACCACAGTAGCGGCACTGATACAGATATTCATCGCAATTATCATCGCTTCCCCGATATTCAACTTGCAAATGAACTTTGCTTTTACAATGCCTAATCAAATTACTTTTGTTTGTGAAATGTACACCACATGGGTCACACGGAAATGTCACACGATTAGCGTTTCTTCTACAGACATGATTTTCATGTCTTCTTGCATGTTGACGGTATTTAAAACTTTTGTCACAGTAACAGCACCTATGTTCGTTAGTCGTTCTTGAATCATCAGTCATTGAAGTTTCCATCGAGGACGAAACGAAGTTCGTAGAGTTTTCCTGTGTAGCCAGCACCACCGACATTAAAGTCTCTTCTGCTGACGGTATCGCGACTGTTGAAGTCTCCTCTTGTGATGACGTCGTCGTTGCCGACGGGATCTGCACCTCCTCCGCCGTAGCTGACGTCAGAGTTCCCGTAGTCGATGGTACAACATCCATCAAGTTTGTCGTTTTAGATGGTAAAGATGCCATCGAGTTCACAAGAACAGGTAATTACGCGTCTTATGCACCAGAAGAACCAAACTAGGTGATCCTTACACCGTCGTCGTCGCCAGTAACAAACTGAGCGACCCGCTGTCTAAGACTCGCTTAAATATCAGCGTCCGCTTGTATAATACGCAAGTCAATACGTCATCCATTGTTATTACTAAAAAAAAAATAGGAATTTCAAGGAATAAAAGTTTAAATTATATATTGAAACAAATAATCGCACATCCTACATACACGGTTCATTTAGAATTACTAGAAGGATTAAGAGTCTCTGAACAATGGAACTTTCAGAAACCAAACATAATTTAAACTACTCAAATTTAAATTTTATTATGTAAAGCTACACATAACCTACAACTGACTCCAAATGTCTACAACACATTTCTAAAATAATTTATATGATATCGGGCTAGGTCCAAAGTCAATTATTTTTGTACCTCTCATCTGCAGTTCAGGGGTCCTTAAGTGTTGATATAGCTACAGACAAGACATGCCCAGTACCAAACATCTTCAAAAGCCTTCAGAGTCGATCTTTGTTAAGCCTTATGACAAAAGTCTCCGAAACAAGAGTCCTACTCTATAAGTTTACTATACACTTTTATGCTTTTTCATAGCACACATCGATAAACATCTTCGTAGATAACCCAAAATATTATCAGACCACTAGCATTCGATTTATGCACATACAGTAGGACACCAACATATCCATCAACACAAGTCCAAACTACATTAAGCTCCTCACTTATTTTCATCAGTCTACTCAGCTACACTCAGCACACAAAAACTAAATGAAGTCAATTAACAACCTAGTATTTATATACATCCAGTCATTTAACAGCATACCGATGGATAGTTAAATAAGATTGACAGTGATCATGTTAGCACAGTTTAAATTTATATAGGACCAGGGACCCATTGAACCTTCAGAACCGAGCTACACATACTCAGTGCTGGATGCAAGTTAATTCAACACTCACTTTCCATAATCTAAACTCAATTCGGCACTCATTTTCCATCATCGACACTCAATTCAACACTCACTTTCCATAATCTAAACTCAATTCGGCACTCATTTTCCATCATCGACACTCAATTCAACACTCACTTTCCATCATCGGCACTCATTTCCATAGTCAACACTCAATTCAACACTCATTTTCCATAGTCGACACTCAGTTTCCATCATCGTCACTCATTTTCCATAAACGACACTCAATTCGACACTCATTTTCCATAATCGACACTCAATTCGACACTCATTTTCCATAATCGACACTCAATTCGACGCTCATTTTCCATAATCGACACTCAATTCGACACTCATTTTCCATAATCGACACTCAATTCGAAACTCAATTTCCATCATCGACACTCAATTCGATACTCATTTTCCATCAACGACACTCAATACAACAATCATTTTTAGTCATCGATACTTAATGCTACATACTCTTTCGTTCTTCGACACTCATTTTCCATCATCTACATACAGTAAATTGGAAACTTTACATCATCCACACACACACAGATACATATAAATATATTCATACTCAACTCAATTCTTTAAAGTAGCAAACACATGAACATTATTAGGGCATGAATAACGACACATTTTATTAACAATTTTTAAAATTATATTTATATCAAAAATACAAAAGTGTAAAATTTCATCATTCAATACACATTACTAACTTATTATATATACCCTGAAATTCTAAATTCATCAAGAATAGTCCACGTTTCTTTGATAACTGATACAATTTCGTCATCTTGCGAAACAAGTAAAAGTCGTAACCTGTTCGTTAACACGTTCGGGTCTTTCCACGATATATAATCAATTTCACTTGATGCCACCATCTTCTTCGAATGTTTGCTGAACATATTCTGAAAATCGTTGTAATAATGATTATGATAATTTGTATCATCATCATCGGTGCTGTCCACATATTTATCAAACACACTGACATCTTCATCTTGCATATCCCAGTATTTCGAATTTTTTGACATTGGAGTACCATCATTGGCATCAAGCTTACTTGCTAATTTTCCAAAAAAAATATTCCAAAGTCCGCAGAAGTCTACTATAAGACGACTTGTCACTTTTTCTGAAGATGTTACTTTCATTATCTTCTACCTTACTTATATCTTCAACACCAGTTAAGCTATTTCCTTCCTCAAGACCTGGATATATTTTAACACAATCGCTTTTAAGGCTAGGTGGATCAATTTCATTGTAAGACATACTGTCCCCGAGCATAGCGTCTCCATTAACGTACTTTATCTCCTGCGCGAGCTTGGCTTTACAAGTTTTATCGTGTATTTTTAAATTATCTCTTCGTGTCAACCGTCTACCACACTTGCCACAAATTAGTATTTGACGGAATGGGTTTTTAACACAATCGTTCTTTTCATGTCTACGAGCATTATAGCTGTTATCAAAGTATTTGCTACAGTATGTACAATGTCCTTCAGATCAAGATCGATATTTGTGTATCGTACCTTCACTAGACTGTACGTACTCCATAATGGTTGAATAGCAACTAAAAGTATTTTTTAGGTACTTCGTATTTTTAGGTATGAACATTCATCAATTATTTACGAAAAAAGTTTTTTTTTTCTCATTTTGAAAAAAAAAAATCATGTTCCACGTAGTTTTACTACCCACCTTCATATTTCCTTATATGTTATGTTGTAAAAGCAACCAAAGTTAATTTTAGGTTACGGAATGCCCACTCACGATCTGTTGAAAAAGGTGTGCCTCCCTAGATCTCAAGAGGAAGAACATTGACCTTATTTAAAAATTAGTGAATAATATCATGGCCTAGCAAGAATCACAAGATAATCTCTTCTCATATTAGCAACCATCATGTATCAGTTGTCTGTATAAGCAGTCAATGTTTTGTGTGGGATGCAGGATGCTCCCTAACGATCGCAACAGAAGGATGGCTTCGCTAGAACTCAAGGAGAAGGGAAATCTTCTTGTGTGATAGCGTTTCTCAGTTGTTTCATGACGTAGTAATCGTCTGATTAATGAACTTTTGTTTTTGCCTGATTTCCACCTGTTAAAATTCTTTTTTAAGTGTTGATTTGATAATATGGCTTCGGAAATTTATACGAAACTCTGAATAAAATTACCTGTCTTAGACACCAAGGACAATGCTGTTTGTCCTTCATGTTAATGCTTCTCAGCTGTCTCAAAACATATTATTTGTCTGAGTAAGGTTATTATTTTTTTAATCCACATGATAAAAATATTGTAAGTGCTGATTTATTGACAGAATTTCACTAATTAAATGTAACTCTGAATAGAAATGACATGACTCATTAAGTAAAAAATTCTCATGCAGAGATAGATTTATCACAAATAATCAGGAGCACTCGGAGAAAACCATCAGATGTCTAGCCAGGAATAATCAGAAACACTTGGAGAAAGCCATCAATATATTAACAAGAATAATCAGGAGCACTCGGAGAAAACCATCAGATGTCTAGCCAGGAATAATCAGAAACACTTGGAGAAAGCCATCAATATATTAACAAGAATAATCAGAAGCACTCGGAGAAAACCATCCGATGTCTAGCCAGGAATAATCAGAAACACTTGGAGAAAGCCATCAATATATTAACAAGAATAATCAGAAGCACTCGGAGAAAACCATAAGATGTCTAGTCAGGTATAACCAGGAGCACACGGAGAAAACCACCATAATATTGTCAAGAATAATCGGAAGCACACGGATAAAACCACCACAAGTTTTCTTTGATATCATAAAAATACAGAAAAAATATTTAATAAATAACAAACTAATTAATAAAAAAATATAAATTAAATGACAAAATAAAATACAAAAAATACATAAACAGATTCTGCTAGCTTGTGAACTTCTCATTGTTGAGCAAAGATATAGTTCTAGTACAAGCCAGAATTTTATGTATTTTTTGTATTTTATTTTGTCATTTAAATTTTTTTATTAATTTATTTGTTATTTATTAAATATTTTTTTCTGTATTTTTATGATATCAAAGAAAACTTGTGGTGGTTTTCTCCGTGTGCTTCCGATTATTCTTGACAATATTATGGTGGTTTTCTCCGTGTACTTCCGATTATTATTGTTAATATTATGGTGGTTTTCTCCGTGTGCTCCTGATTTTACCTGACTAGACATCTGATGGTTTTCTCCGAGTGCTTCTGATTATTCTTGTTAATATATTGATGGCTTTCTCCAAATGTTTCTGATTATTCCTGGCTAGACATCTGATGGTTTTCTCCGAGTGCTCCTGATTATTCTTGTTAATATATTGATGGCTTTCTCCAAGTGTTTCTGATTATTCCTGGCTAGACATCTGATGGTTTTCTCCGAGTGCTCCTGATTATTTGTGATAAATCTATCTCTGCATGAGAATTTTTTACTTAATGAGTCATGTCATTTCTATTCAGAGTTACATTTAATTAGTGAAATTCTGTCAGTAAATCAGCACTTACAATATTTTTATCAGGTGGATTTAAAAAATAATAACCTTTCTCAGACAAATAATATGTTTTGAGACAGCTGAGAAGCATTAACATGAAGGACAAACTGCATTGTCCTTGGTGTCTAAGACAGGTAATTTTATTCAGAGTTTCGTATAAATTTCCGAAGTCATATTATCAAATCAACACTTAAAAAAGAATTTTAACAGGTGGAAATCAGGCAAAAAAAAAAGTTCATTAATCAGACGATTACTACGTCATGAAACAACTGAGAAACGCTATCACACACGAAGATTTCCCTTCTCCTTGAGTTCTAGCGAAGCCATCCTTCTGTTGCGATCGTTAGGGAGCATCCTACATCCCACACAAAACATTGACTGCTTATACAGACAACTGATATATGATAGTTGCTAATATGAGAAGAGATTATCTTGTGATTCTTGCTAGGCCATGATATTATTCACTAATTTTTAAATAAGGTCAATGTTCTTCCTCTTGAGATCTATCTAGGGAGGCACACCTTTTTCAACAGATCGTGAGTGGGCATTCCGTAACCTAAAATTAACTTTGGTTGCTTTTACAACATAACATATAAGGAAATATGAAGGTGGGTAGTAAAACTACGTGGAACATGATTTTTTTTTTCAAAATGAGAAAAAAAAAATCTTTTTTCGTAAATAATTGATGAATGTTCATACCTAAAAATACGAAGTACCTAAAAAATACTTTAAATTGCTATTCAACCATTATGGAGTACGTACAGTCTAGTGAAGGTACGATACACAAATATCGATCTTGATCTGAAGGACATCGTACATACTGTAGCAAATACTTTGATAACAGCTATAATGCTCGTAGACATGAAAAGAACGATTGTGTTAAAAACCCATTCCGTCAAATACTAATTTGTGACAAGTGTGGTAGACGGTTGACACGAAGAGAGAATTAAAAAAGACACGATAAAACTTGTAAAGCCAAGCTCGCGCAGGAGATAAAGTACGTAGATGGAGACGCTATGCTCGGGGACAGTATGTCTTACAATGAAATTGATCCACCTAGCCTTAAAAGCGATTGTGTTAAAATATATCCAGGTCTTGAGGAAGGAAATAGCTTAACTGGTGTTGAAGATATAAGTAAGGTAGAAGATAATGAAAGTAACATCTTCAGAAAAAGTGACAAGTCGTCTTATAGTAGACTTCTGCGGACTTTGGAATATTTTTTTTGGAAAATTAGCAAGTAAGCTTGATGCCAATGATGGTACTCCAATGTCAAAAAATTCGAAATACTGGGATATGCAAGATGAAGATGTCAGTGTGTTTGATAAAGATGTGGACAGCACCGATGATGATGATACAAATTATCATAATCATTATTACAACGATTTTCAGAATATGTTCAGCAAACATTCGAAGAAGATGGTGGCATCAAGTGAAATTGATTATATATCGTGGAAAGACCCGAACGTGTTAACGAACAGGTTGCGACTTTTACTTGTTTCGCAAGATGACGAAATTGTATCAGTTATCAAAGAAACGTGGACTATTCTTGATGAATTTAGAATTTCAGGGTATATATAATAAGTTAGTAATGTGTATTGAATGATGAAATTTTATACTTTTGTATTTTTGATATAAATATAATTTTAAAAATTGTTAATAAAATGTGTCGTTATTCATGCCCTAATAATGTTCATGTGTTTGCTACTTTAAAGAATTGAGTTGAGTATGAATATATTTATATGTATCTGTGTGTGTGTGGATGATGTAAAATTCCATTTTACTGTATGTAGATGATGGAAAATGAGTGTCGAAGAAGGAAAGAGTATGTAGAATTAAGTATCGATGACGGAAAATGAGTGTTGAATTGAGTGTCGTTGATGGCAAATGAGTGTCGAATTGAGTGTCGATGGTGGAAATTGAGTGTCGAATTGAGTGTCGATTATGGAAAATGAGTGTCGAATTGAGTGTCGATTATGGAAAATGAGTGTCGATGATGGAAATTGAGTGTCGAATTGAGTGTCGATTATGGAAAATGAGTGTAGAATTGAGTGTCGATTATGGAAAATGAGCGTCGAATTGAGTGTCGATTATGGAAAATGAGTGTCGAATTGAGTGTCGATTATGGAAAATGAGTGTCGAATTGAGTGTCGTTTATGGAAAATGATTGACGATGATGGAAACTGAGTGTCGACTATGGAAAATGAGTGTTGAATTGAGTGTTGACTATGGAAATGAGTGCCGATGATGGAAAGTGAGTGTTGAATTGAGTGTCGATGATGGAAAATGAGTGCCGAATTGAGTTTAGATTATGGAAAGTGAGTGTTGAATTGAGTGTCGATGATGGAAAATGAGTGCCGAATTGAGTTTAGATTATGGAAAGTGAGTGTTGAATTAACTTGCATCCAGCACTGAGTATGTGTAGCTTGGTTCTGAAGGTTCAATGGGTCCCTGGTCCTATATAAATTTAAACTGTGCTAACATGATCACTGTAAATCTTATTTAACTATCCATCGGTATGCTGTTAAATGACTGGATGTATATAAATACTAGGTTGTTAATTGACTTCATTTAGTTTTTGTGTGTTGAGTGTAGCTGAGTAGACTGATGAAAATAAGTGAGGAGCTTAATGTAGTTTGGACTTGTGTTGATGGATATGTTGGTGCCCTACTGTATGTGCATAAATCGAATGCTAGTGGTCTGATAATATTTTGGGTTATTTACGAAGATGTTTATCGATGAGTGCTATGAAAAAGCATAAAAGTGTATAGTAAACTTATAGAGTAGGACTCTTGTTTCGGAGACTTTTGTCATAAGGCTTAACAAGGATCGATCCTGAAGGCTTTTGAAGATGTATGGTACTGGGCATGTCTTGTCTATAGCTATATCAACACTGAAGGACCCCTGAACTGCAGATGAGAGGTACAAAAATAATTGACTTTGGACCTAGCCCGGTATCGTATAAATTATTTTGGAAATGTGTTGTTGACATTTGGAGTCAGTTGTAGGTTATGTGTAGCTTTACATAATAAAATTTAAATTTGAGTAGTTTAAATTATGTTTGGTTTCTGAAAGTTCCATTGTTCAGAGACTCTTAATCCTTCTAGTAAGTCTAAATGAACCGTGTATGTAGGATGTGCGATTATTTGTTTCAATATATAATTTAAACTTTTATTCCTTGAAATTCCTATTTTTTTTTAGTAATAACAATGGATGACGTATTGACTTGCGTATTATAAAAGCGGACGCTGATATTTAAGCGAGTCTTAGACAGCGGGTCGCTCAGTTTGTTACTGGCGACGACGACGGTGTAAGGATCACCTAGTTTGGTTCTTCTGGTGCATAAGACGCGTAATTACCTGTTCTTGTGAACTCGATGGCATCTTTACCATCTAAAACGACAAACTTGATGGATGTTGTACCATCGACTACGGGAACCCTGTCGTCAGCTACGGCGGAGGAGGTGCAGATCCCGTCGGCAACGACGACGTCATCACAAGAGGAGACTTCAACAGTCGCGATACCGTCAGCAGAAGAGACTTTAATGTCGGTGGTGCTGGCTACACAGGAAAACTCTACGAACTTCGTTTCGTCCTCGATGGAAAATTCAATGACTGATGATTCAAGAACGACTGACGAACATAGGTGCTGTTACTGTGACAAAAGTTTTAAATACCGTCAACATGCAAGAAGACATGAAAATCATGTCTGTAGAAGAAACGCTAATCGTGTGACATTTCCGTGTGACCCATGTGGTTTACATTTCACAAACAAAAGTAATTTGATTAGGCATTGTAAAAGCAAAGTTCATTTGCAAGTTGAACATCGGGGAAGCGATGATAATTGCGATGAATATCTGTATCAGTGCCGCTACTGTGGTAAACGTTTTGAACGACTACGAAGTACACGCATCCATGAAAATAATGGCTGCAAAAGAAATCTTGACCGTGTAAAATTTCTGTGTGAGAAGTGCGGTGTACAGGTTACACGAAAATTTTACTTGAAAAAAACATTATAAATTTTGTAAAGGTGGGTTTCTAGCATCATCTCTGGTCCTCTAAGGTGTTACACTCCTGATCTGATGTATCGTGATCTGTATGAATTAGTTGTATTTTGTCACTCTTAACACGAACTCTAATAATTTATTGTAATAAAAATTGAATGTTGCAAGGACTGAAAAATGTATACGATATATTTATATATATATATATATATATATATATACCATGTCAGATTTTATTGTGTATAAATGTACAATGTAAAAAAAAATAATGAATTAAATAATTTTTTTATTTATTTTTCCTAACCTACATCGTTTATCTTAATGTAATAAACTACATGTGACACGTAATTTAGGTCGGATTTGTAATGTGCGTTTTGTCTTGTTTGTGTGTATTATTTTGTTTACCAATAATGCTGAAGACAGTTTTTTTTTTGCTAAAATTATTTCAGTCTGAGTATGCCATCTGCATTCTTAAAATTTTTATGGGAGGTGTTTTGGTAAAGTGCAGGTACAGGTAATGCCGTAACATTAGAGCAAATCTGATAGGAACTTCATTTATTATTTCTGAGAAATAATTTATTACTCCCCGAAATAAAACTAACAGCCTTGTGGAAAATGTATGGTCTTAAATCGTAACCTGTCATATATTGTTGTACACTACGGAGGTGTTATTAAAAAATTGAATAATGTTAATTAATTGCGCACACTTCGGAGTAAGCTGGTGCACTGGCTGGGCTGTAACAGTAAGATTCTGTATACTTGGTAAGCGATTATTCGTCCGAATTACTCACACATTCGTACTGATTACTAACATGAATTTAGGGTTCACGATAAAAATGTATACTGGCCGGGGGTCATGATTTAAAATATTTTGCCGCTTATAATTTTCAGAGTAAGGAGTATGCTAATGGGTTTGAATCTGTTATATACACTACAGTAGTATGTAAATGGGGCCCCTGCACCAGGCGTCAGGCGGTGGAGCCGGGAGCCGAGCCACCATCTTGGATTGTGACGTCACGGCGGCCATTTTTGACTCAAAATTCCTCAAAATTCTTTAAAATTGACTCAAAATGACTCAAAAATTCCCGTTTTAAGAAAAAATTTCTCTTTTTCGAGGGCAAAATTCCCGTTTCGAGGGAAAATTAGGATTTCGAAAAACCACAAAAGTCGTTTTGCCTTAAAAACCACGAAATTCCAAAAAATGGCTTAAAACTCCTAAGAGCTAGACGCTTTAAGCCAGTTTTAGGATTATGACGTCACCGTTGCAATTTTCGTTACGGTCGCCATCTTGAAAATCTGTAATTTTTGTTAAAAAATCGGGAAAATTTTTAAAAATCATTAAAAAATTTTAATAATCGAAATAAATAAAAATCTTAAAAAAACACTGTTGCAGTTATCGTTACGGTCGCTATCTTGGATTATATAAATGTTGCATATTTCGTTACACCCGCCATCAAGGTTGAGTACCGTGTCATTCTTACACTTTACGTTACGACCACCATATTGGATCCTATTAATGTTGCAATTATCGTTATGGTCACCATCTTGAAATTTAGACGCCATCTTGAAATTTAGACGCCATCTTGGAAATCCGTAATTTTTATGTTAGAAAATCGGGAAAATTTCCAAAATTCATCAAAAAATTATATTAATAGAATTCTGATTGATTATATCGATTCCCGTCCTTAGTTCGAAACAGGTGAGGGCAAAAAATAAAAAAATAAATCAGATCCTTCCTCCACAGAAGCCACCTTCAGACTGACCTACCACCACCAATAACAAAGTATTTACCATCAGCTGGTATGACGTCATGTACGCCATCTTGTCATCTTGTCTTTGTCCGCTGGAGGCAACCATCTTGTTTTCGTCTGCTAGAGTGTGCTGGAGACATGTTAGTATAATGTTCTGTTCACCATAATTTTGACCTTGAACTTTGACCTTGACCTTGAACTTTGACCTTGACATTGAAATATGACTTTGACCTTGAACTTTGACCTTGACCTTGAAATTTGACCTTGACCTTGAAATTTTAACTTGACCTTGAATTTTAACCATGACCTTGAAAATTGACCTTGACATTGATCTTTGACTTTGACCTTGATGTCCATCACGGATCCGTCATTTTATGTTCAGTACATGCTAGTGGTCATTGCCACCATCATGTTTTCGTCTGCTGGAGGACACCATATTGTGTGTACTCGTCTTACCATCATGCTAGTTTTATTCTAACCTGCTACAGTACAGTAATCATTTATTATTACTGAGGTGCCCACCATCTTGAAATTTGACAGCCATCTTGAAATCATGTAATTATTTAGCTAGAAATGCGGGAAAAATTCCAATAGTCTCCGAAAAAATCAATTATTAATTTACAAATTGAATCGATGGATCCCTGTCCACGGTTCGATTCTTGACCAGAGACAGTTGTAACTAATTATTAAATAAAAAATACATAAAAATACATACAAAAAAAACAAAATTCTGGCTTGTACTAAAACTCTATCTTTGCTCAACAATGATAAGTTTACAAGCTAGCAGAATCAGTTTATGTTTTTTTAATTTTTTTAATTTTTTTATTAATTTATTTTTATTTTTAAATATTTTTTTCCTGTAATTTTATGATATCAAAGAAAACATGTGTCGTTTTTCTCCGTGTGCTTCTGATTATTCTTATCAATATTGTGATGGTTTTCTCCGTGTGCTCCTGATTATTCTTATCAATATTTTGATGATTAATCCGTGTGCTTGCGATCATTCCTGCGGTTCCGGTCAAAGGTCAAGGTCACACCCATCAAAGATGGTCGCCGTAACGTCGCAATACAAGATGGCGGACTGTGAGAAATCTGAGAAGCACTAGCAGGAAGGACGAACTTCCTTCTCCTTGGAGACTAACGAAGCCATCCTTCTTATGCGATCGATAGTGAGCATCCCGCATATAAGAAATAAATATTATTTACCTGCAAGCAACACGTGAGGTCATCTGATGTTGAAAAGCGGAACAACTTGCAGCAAGTACCTTTGCATGAGATAAATTAACTCTCACCACTGAATAGTGCTATTGTAGTCAGTTAGAGACATGAAGTTTCGTAGCCGCGCCGCCAATTAGTCATGCAGTCTCGTAACCATGCGTACTCGTAGTCCTATAGCTTCGCGATCACGTAACCTTGAAGACTTGTAATCGCATAGTCTCGTAACCTCATGGGTCGTAGTCTCGTAGTCATGATGCATTGGAGTCTCGCAGACTTGAAGCTACCTAAGCAAGTAGCCTTGTAATCTTATAACATAATGCTGATGGTGCAGATGTAGCAAAAGAGAAAATTCCGTCGAAGACAAATGTAGTAATTGGAGCCTTGTAGACGAGTAGCTTCGTAGTCAAGTACTCATGCAGACTTGTAGTCCTGTATCCTCGCAGTCACGTAAACTTGTGAACTAGAAGCTTCGTAGCTCTAGCCTCGCAGTCTCGTAATCTTGAAGATTCGTAGTCACGTAATTTCTTAACCTCATGGCTCGAAGTCGCGTAGTCATGAAGTCTTGGGACCTCGTAGAATTGTAGCTACGTATCCAAGTAGCCTCGTAGACTTGAAGCTACGTAAGCAAGTAGCTTTGTTATCTCATAACATAATGCTGCTGGTGCAGTTGGAGCAAAAGAGAAAATTTCGACGAAGACAGATGCGGCATTTGGAGCCTTGTAGTCGAGTAGCTTCGTAGTCAAGTACTCATTCTGACTTGTAGTTCTGTATCCTCGCAGTCACGTAAACTCGATTTCTAGAGGCTTCGTAGCTCTGTAGCTTCGCAGTATCGTAAACTTGAATATTCGTAGTCACGTAGTCCACTGAATAGTGCTGTTGTAGTCAGTTAGAGACATTATGTTTCGTAGCCACGCGGCCAATTAGTCATGCAGTCTCGTAACCATGCGTTCTGAAAGCTTCGTAGTTCTATAGACTCGCAATCACGTAAGCTTGAAGACTTGCAATTGCATAGTCTCGTAATCTCATGGCTCGTAGTCTCGTAGTCACGATGCATTGGAGCCTCGTAGACTTGAAGCTACGTAAACAAGTAGACTTGTAATCGTATAACATAATGCTGATGGTACAGATGTAGCAAAAGGGAAAATTCCGTCGAAGACAGATGCGGCCATTGGAGCCTTGTAGGCGAGTAGCTTCGTAGTCAAGAACTCCTGCAGACTTATATTCCTGTATCCACGAAGTCACGTAAACTTGTGATTTAGAAGCTTCGTAGCACTGTGGCCTCGCAGTCTCGTAAACTTGAAGATTCGTAGTTACGTTATCTCGTAATCTCATGGCTCGAAGTCGTGTAGTCATGAAGTCTTGGGACCTCGTAGAATTGTAGCTACGTATCCAAGTAGCCTCGTAGACTTGAAGCTACGTAAGCAAGTAGCCTTGTAATCTTATAACATAATGCTGCTGGTGCAGTTGGAGCAATTGGAGCCAATTGATATTGGAGCCAATGAATATTGTAGCCAATGACAAATGTGCTGCCTTTTCGTTGATGGTGCTGTCTTTTCGTTGATGGTGCTGTCTTTTCGTTGGCGGTGCTTCCAAATGTGCTGCCTTTTCGTTGTCGGTGCTTCCAAATGTGCTGGCTTTTCGTTGGCGGAGCTGCCTTTTCGTTGGTGGTGCTGTCTTTTCGTTGTTGGTGCTTCCTCTTTGTTGATTGCGCGTAGTACAAAATGTAGTGATTGGATATTTACTAGTTTAAAACCTATTGGTGTTACTAAAATATTTTTCAAGGTCACTTGGTCCTTTAGTATGTATAAAAATGTCACGATGGATTAATTGAATATAATTAGCTAACGACGAAGGTCATGTGGTCCTGAAATGACTAGCCTATACGTCTGATAATGACATGACTCGGTCTCATGGACTGAAGACAATTGATCTATATGTGTGGCTTTGTACTTGAACGGCTTATATGTTATTCAGATTATTGAAAAATTAGACTTTCATAATAGGCTAATCGGCACTGTATTAATTCGTTGGTCCGGTATATTACTTTAGTTGATTTTCGTAGAGTGAATGATTAATAAACTCCGCGAAAGGTAATGGAAAACAGAACCTAACATTTATTTAATAATTAGTTACAACTGTCTCTGGTCAAGAATCGAACCGTGGACAGGGATCCATCGATTCAATTTGTAAATTAATAATTGATTTTTTCGGAGACTATTGGAATTTTTCCCGCATTTCTAGCTAAATAATTACATGATTTCAAGATGGCTGTCAAATTTCAAGATGGTGGGCACCTCAGTAAAAATAAATGATTACTGTACTGTAGCAGGTTAGAATAAAACTAGCATGATGGTAAGACGAGTACACACAATATGGTGTCCTCCAGCAGACGAAAACATGATGGTGGCAATGACCACTAGCATGTACTGAACATAAAATGACGGATCCGTGATGGACATCATGGTCAAAGTCAAAGATCAATGTCAAGGTCAATTTTCAAGGTCAAGGTCAAAATTCAAGGTCAAGTTAAAATTTCAAGGTCAAGGTCAAATTTCAAGGTCAAGGTCAAATTTCAGGTCAAGTTCAAATATCAAGGTCAAGGTCAAAGTTCAAGATCAAGGTCAAATTTCAAGGTCAAGGTCAAAGTTCAAGGTCAAAATTATGGTGAACAGAACATTATACTAACATGTCTCCAGCACACTCTAGCAGACGAAAACAAGATGGTTGCCTCCAGCGGACAAAGACAAGATGGCGGACATGACATCATACCAGCTGATGGTAAATACTTTGTTATTGGTGGTGGTAGGTCAGTCTGAAGGTGGCTTCTGTGGAGGAAGAATCTGATTTATTTTTTTATTTTTTGCCCCCACCGGTTTCTAACCAAGGACGGGAATCGATATAATCAATCAGAATTCTATTAAATTAATTTTTTGATGAATTTTGGAAATTTTCCCGATTTTATAACATAAAAATTACGGATTTCCAAGATGGTGTCTAAATTTCAAGATGGCGACCATAACGATAATTGCAACATTAATAGGATCCAATATGGTGGTCGTAACGTAAAGTGTAAGAATGACATGGTAGTCAACCAAGATGGCGGGTGTAACGAAATATGCAACATTTATATAATACAAGATGACGACCGTAACGATAAATGCAACAGTGGTTTTTAAGATTTTTATTTAATTCGATTATTAAATTTTTTTAATGATTTTTAAAAATTTTCCTTATTTTCTAACAAAAATTACAGATTTTCAAGATGGCGACCGTAACGGAAATTGCAACGGTGACGTCATAATCCTAAAACTGGCTTAAAGCGTCTAGCTCTTAGGAGTTTTAAGCCATTTTTTGGAATTTCGTGGTTTTTAAGGCAAAACGACTTTTGTGGTTTTTCGAAATCCTAATTTTCCCTCGAAACGGGAATTTTGCCCTCGAAAACGGGAATTTTTTTCTTAAAACGGGAATTTTTGAGTCATTTTGAGTCAATTTTGAGGAATTTTGAGTCAAAAATGGCCGCCGTGACGTCACAATCCAAAATGGTGGCTCGGCTCCCGGCTCCACCGCCTGACGCCTGGCGCAGGGGCCCCATTTACATACTACTCACTACAATTTTTTTATAGTAGCGAGTTATACATTCGAGGGCTGATTTTCTGCTCTGGATCCGTGTTTAGCACTTTTAAACTGATTCCAGCGAGTACTTTACATGAGCTTTATTACGATTTCACTGGAGTTTTACGTGTAATGTGTGGAACGCTAGCGAGGTGATGTATGCATGTCTCGAGAAAACATCTGACTGTCGACGCAATCAACAAGCTTGCCACTCCCACGCGAGGTTTCAATGTTCATTTGCAGGTGCCTGTCTCCATGTCTCATTCGACAACTTCTGTCTCTAGCCTCGATAATTTTTAAAAATATTTGAGGTTAACGATCTTGAATTTAGGTACTTTTGCTTAGTCGTACGTGAATAATTTTAAAAACGTATGTATAGGAAGATATTTTTCTACATGATGCAGGTAATAATGCAGAGTTGCTTCAATGTTTGAGATAGGTATCGAACACATGGTTCTTACCCTATGGGTGACTGGTACTTGTGGCGTGTACTATCTCAACTAACCCTCTTTTACTATGTAATATAGATGGGACATGGTTGTTTTCAGAGATGATGGTTAAATATCTTGGGTAAAGAGTCCTTTGTAGAAATTACTAAGTGTGGTAATTATTTTAGTCGAAGTGATAATTTAGTAAAACACGTAAAAACAACGTGATGATTTTTTTCTCTATTGTGTAAACACATTATTGATAAGATGGATTTGTATGTAGAACTGGTAGTATACCACATCTCTTGAAGAACACTGCATGTTATATAATGAAAGACTTTTGGGTTCAAGAAGCTATACTATAGGTGGAAAGGATGAAGTGGTTCCTATGATTAAATGAAAGGAACTTTGATGATTTTTGTTCTATATAATTAAATAATTTAATTGAGTTTGGGATGTTTGGATGATGTGATAAATAATAAAACTGGACACACTAGCTTTTACAGAAAATGAGAATGGAGCTAACCATGTCTAGAAAACAATAGAGAATATTGTGAAGTTCACAAGATCATAGATTGTGGTAAATCTCTGACAACTGAAATGAGGAAACTATATCATAAAATGTGTGATATTGATGCAGCTCCTGGTATTATAACTGGTCACTACGGTGATGATGACTTTGCGTCTGTGATAGTGACACGAACTCGGAGATTTTAAGACTATTAATAACATATATGTACAGAAGATGGGAGCCGTAGCATGACAGACCAATTGTTCATTGAGAGTCAATCCAAATGATTTGATAATAGGCTAAATCTTCTACTTGGTTCGCATAATGTTGAAAATTTATACATCCTCAAAGAAACATGAACTAAGAAATGCGTGGTTTATAGAATAACACCTACTTTTTTTGATCTGATGTATATTATTGGGAATACATATACAATTTACTATGAGTTTTATTAAATACCATTCTTACATATGTACTTTCAAGCTGTTGACGCCTACAGTGTACATAAAATATATAAAATATTTACGTACCTGGTTTTTTGTTGAACGTGTATATTTTGAATTTTTAAATTTGATTTTGTTATAGAACAATGACTGAAATGATGCTTGTTATAAACTATAAGTCCTTCTATAACTTGTAATACCCCAAGTGTCTTAAAGAATAATTAAATAATAAGGTTAAAAGATTTGGAAGCTTTGATTACTGAGGCCCTCAATTAATAACTATAAAAGTCAACAACAGAGGCGACACTAGGAGTAAACAAAGAAAATTTAGGGACTCCCTACAAATACTTGGGAGTAAAAGGATCGTTATTATATATTAAATAAATAAAAACAACTGTTACGTCTATAGACTTCCTTATTTTATTAATCATTGTTCTTTTTTTTGATAGATTAAATTTTCCTTAGTAAAGACTGTTTTTCATTGATAAGTGATCTTATTTACATAACTCACAATTACACTTATTATATGATATTCCTTAACGTTATTTACGATAGGGCCGGCCTTGAATGTATAACAAAAATTAAAATATTTAAAAACAAGAATGAAATTAACATTGGTAACTTTAAAGATTGTACATATAGTCCTTCCAAAACATAATATAAATTTCTTCTCCTCGAACTGCTTTTACTGTCCGCTGTCTTAACTGGGTTACACTATTTCTGAGTTCGTGAATAAAAAGATAGAATTATGCGGGTATCACCCGGGGCTGTAGGTAGACGGTGATCAAGGTAGTAGGCCTAATGATGTTGGATTCTGCGCAGGAACCGACTCCAGAGGATTTGGCAGAGGATTTTGGTTGCCCCAAACTTGGAACCCTGTCTGAAACAAAAGTCCAAATTCCAAAGAATTAGACCTGTTTCCAGACAGTATACTTAAATGGCGCAAAAGGCCAATAGAGGGAAATTAAAGGGGGGGGGGGGATGACGTCAAGACTTACCAAAACAGGGTGTTGGTCCTGGCGCTCAGGAGAGGGCGTCTCGTCTCCGCAAACTCGAACCACGATTCGCGGTAGCCACGGAAGTCATCAAGAATAATTAGAAAATAATTTATATAAAACTACTAAGTTTCTCTACTTTCAACTAAACTACTGACTGGTTAATAATTTTAGCTAGGGACTCCATCCCTTTAGTCTGAGAAGACTACATAATATACGATGTCGATGATTCGCAGAAGATCGCAGATACAAACGGTACCAGTCAGTCAGGAGGCGCGCACCGAAGTAAGTTCAGAGCGGGATATCACCAGAATATCATAAGCGCGGGGTCTCTAGAGAATGGGAGGGGGGTTAGGCTCTGAGCCGAAAATTGCCGAGTCCACCCGAAGGTGTCCGGCATAAAAAAAATTAGATCTTACTGGAGAGACTGCGCGACTGAGGCGCTATCTTTTGGTGGCGAGAGGAAGTACTAATAAATCGACTTGTGACCGACGAGAGTGTCAAGCTAGGGGGTAATGGAGTAACCAGTGGTGCCACCTAGCGGCCTGAGACATAAGGAGGGGAGAGAGGTTGTCGTTACCTCCGCGCGAGCGCGGTAGTGTCGGCGCTGCCGACGCCTCACAAGTGGCATTAGTTACCACAGCCGTCGCTAGGTGTCGTTAAGGTGCAGAATCGTAACTGCGGCTGTCAAGCCTGAGATGGCCTTGACTTCGGTTAACGTACCCGAGCGGTCGTCGCTCCTAGCCACTTCTGAGAAGAGAGGGTGGGTGAGCAGGCGGGGGGTGGCTTCAAAAAACGCATGGTCTATGGGACACAAGGCCCACGGGATCCTCCTGTCGTGTCTTGCTGCTAGTGAACCTTATACCGATTCGTGACAGAGTTAGCAGGGCTCAGCAATGCTTCACAAGCTGCTCTTAGCAAAAGGTAGTCACGCGAAGAAATAAAGTTACCGGCCCCGACGTGCCTGGAGGCGGGAGAAATATTAGCCAGAATGCTAGCCTAGCATGAGGCTGGGAAAGAAAATCAGCTCGCCTCTGAGAACAGAGGCTGAGGGCCTGGCCGTAAAGAAAATAAGATGAGAGAAAAAAAAAAAAATATTTCCAAAATATTTCAGATTACAAAATTTTAAATAAACGTGCCTAAATCTCTAATTTACGGCACATACTCCCCCGCGTTAAAGCGGAGCTTAGGGGAAAGCAAAAACAAAAACCAAAAACTTCAGTAGGACGAGTTACCAGGTTCGCCTGTATCCTACTACTTACATGCTAAAACACAAAAAAAATATTAAACACTCTTATGAACTAATGTGCACATTCTTAATGACTAACATGATTAAATTCATTTACTTAATTAAAATTATTAACTTAAGTGGCCACTTAAACTAACACCTTATATTAAGTTTTCTTACAAACTAGTACCATGGATTTTTATTGTTACTTAATGTTACTACCTAGGTTTTGTATTCTTCAGTTAAACTCCTTATTGAGTCTTAAATATATATATCGGGCATGCCAAGGCTTAGCGAAAGTAATCGCTCCTATTTTAAATTCGGATGCGCTTTCTTAAGGTGGGAGATGTGCGCTCGTGTCACATACTCTCCGGAACTGGGGTCGGCTAGACTCACAGTCACTGGGGTTAGAAATCGTTGGATCTGTAATGGTCCAGTCCAGCGATACGATAACTTGGCCGATCGCTTATCGATGGCCTTACTCTGCGGGTGTGCTTTGCACATTACCGTGTCACCTACCCTGTAGGGGTTAGGGGAGCGGTACTTATTGTACCTTCTCTGACTTGTTTGGTGAGCCAAATTTAAATTCCTACGCGCCTTTCTCCAAATCTCCGTGATGTCCTTGGGATCATCCGGCAGTAGGTCTTCGAGAGACCAAAGATTGGAAAGGGGTGTGTTGGGCTTATAAGTAAACATAATCTCAAATTGGGTGGATTTGTGTCCTTCATGTCGGGCATAATTAAATGCCATCTGTAACCACACCAAATTACTGTCCCATTTTTCCTGCGCATTCGCGTGGAACGCTATGAGCGCCGAACGAAGATTTCTATTAAATATCTCCGCGTGCGAGGGTTTAGGGTAGTATGGCGATGTTGTCACATGCTGTATACCATGGGAGAAACACATGTTCTTGAAAGTTCTGGATGTAAACTGTGTTCCGTTGTCGGATACAATTATGTTCGGTAATCCTTAAGTTTTAAAAATATGATTTTGTAATGCACGCACAGTGGTGTCAGCTGTAGCCTTACGGAGTGGGATAAGCCAAACAAATTTCGAAAAAGCATCTATGCCCACAAGAAGCATAGAGTGTCCGGATTTGGATCGAGGAAATGGCCCTACAAAATCAATAAAAAGTTTTTGCATAGGTCTTTCGGCTACTTCTGAGGCAAGAAAACCGTACTGTGTATTTTGTGCAGGTTTACTTAATGCACATAGCTTACATAACTTAACTCGCTGTGTAATGTCCCGGTGCATTCCTTCCCAAATAAAATGGCGTCGGATACCTTGAATGGTTTTATAAATGCCTAAATGGGCACCGAGAGGTGAACTATGGTAATATGTGAAAATCATATCACGCAGATTTTGTGGAAGAACAATTTTAAAGTGCCTTGACTGTTGTGTACGTTTTTGTAGGAGACCTTTAGCTAACTTATAAAATTTCGGAGCTGTACCCGTTTTAACTTGTTCAATTATTTTTGCCAAATATGGGTCGGCTTGTTGATGTGTTTGTATGTCCTGAAAAGCTAAGGGGAAATCGGTTAGGAGTGCCTGACACGAAATCTGAGGTTCCTCCTGAGATATTGTTTCGGAGGGGTTCTCGAACATTCGAGAAAGTGTGTCAGCCACAATGTTTTGAGTACCGCGAATATGTTGAATATTAAATTTGAGAGAAGAAATTTTGGTGATCCACCTTCCAAGTTTTCCTAATTGTTTAGGGTGAGCTAACAGCCAAGCGAGTGCCTGATTATCAGTTTCCAATAGAAATTCCCTATGTTCCAGAAACTGTCGGAATTTATCAATACCAAAAACTACTGCTAAACATTCCAACTCATACACTGAAGATGCTTTCCTTTCCTGAAAAGTTAATGTACGTGAGGCGAAGGCAATGGGTTGCCTGGCACCATCTATTTCCTGAGACAATACCGCCCCTATAGCAACACTTGAGGCGTCTGTTTGTAAAATAAAGGGTTTACTAAAATCTGCCATGCGCAGAACAGGTGGATTCGCTATAGCTTCTTTCAAGAAATTAAATGCCTTGTCTTGTTCAGGACCCCAAATATATTGTGTATTTTTCTTACGTAATGCATTCAAAGGTGCCGCATGCTCGGCGAAATTTGGTATGTATTTGGCATAAAAATTAGCCATGCCAATAAAACGAGCTATGCCTTTTGTGTCTTTAGGTGGTTTGAATTCCCTGATCGCTTGTGTTCGTTCTGGATCAATTGTAACACCTTTGTGTGATACCAAATGTCCAAGAAAAGATATTTCGGAAGCAGCAAATTTTACCTTTTTTGTATTTACAGTGAGGCCTGCCTTGCGCAGTCTTTCAAGGACAAGAGTCAGATGCTGGATGTGTTCCTCAAAACTTTCTGAATAAATTACAAGATCATCTAAATAATTGTAAACAAATTTAAATTTAAAATCTCCTACTACTTGTTCAAGAAGTCGTGTGAGTACCTGAGCACCTGTGGCCAAGCCAAAAGGTACCACATTATACTGGTAAAGATTCCAAGGTACGCAAAATGCGGTAATAGGTTTTGAGTCTTGCGTGAGTGGGATCTGATGGTACGCCGAATTGAGATCGAACACACTGAAATACCTGGCCTTACTAAACCAATGAAAGGCTGAGTTCAAATCTGGGAGGGGTGTTTGCGGTATTTTAATCTGTTTGTTCAGTTTTCGATAATCAGTGACGAAACGTTGTTCCGTGCCCTTGGGTACTAGAAATGCAGGTGAACTGAAAGGAGAATTAGAAGGTTCTATTACCTTATTATCTAACATTTTCTGTACGTGTTTTCTCATAATTTCCATTTTGGGACCTAAAAGTTGATAAGGGTGACTTTTGACTGGCGTGGTATCAGTCAATTCAATTTGATATTCAATTAGGTTAGTTCGACCTAATTTCTTAGTTAGCACATCTGAAAATTCATTACACAAATCTCGAATAGCAACTTGTTTACTGGGCTCGAGATGATCCAGGGACAAAGAATTTCTCTCGTCAGTGTTGGTAGAAACCTTAGTAACTTGTCCTGACCTTTTATTTTCAGGTTCCACGAATGATATGACAAGATTTTTATTAAATTTAAATACAAAACTTCCTGCTTGTAGATCAATTAAAATACCTGTTTTAGCGATGAAGTCGGAGCCTAGAATAAGCTGCGTGGCTAAGTTTTCTGCCACAAGAAAAGGGAAATTCCAAGTGAATAATTCTATCCTGATTTTCACTATAGCCACTTTGGATATACTAATTGGTTCGTCCGCTGCAGTAAAACAGCGCACATCCGTGACTTCTGTTTTCAGAACCTGCTTGTTCTTCTGTAATTCCCTAAACAAATCGCCTGAAATAAAACTACGAGTAGCTCCTGTATCAATCAGACCAATAATTTGATTTTTGCCAAACATTGCTTTAGTGTATGGTACTACAGTTCGGACGTGACCGAAAATGTTGTGACACTTACGTTTTCCTTGGTTAGTCAGGCTAACACATGTTTTGCAAATTCTTGTGAATTTCTCAGAATTTTCTTTATGATTAATTTGCTGTGTTATAATCTTCTGTTTGTGTTTTCTGTCTTTTTCTGTGTATTTCTTTCGTTTATTTTTCTTGTGTTTTTGTTTTCCTGTGTTATGCCTTTGTTGATTTTTGTTTTGTTGTTGTGATTCGTTAGTATGCACATTATGCACTGAAAAATTCCTCTCGGATGAAGTTTTAGGTGGACCAGGTAGAAATTTGCCTGGCCACCGCCTTACGCGTTTTTTGCCTTGTTGAAATTTGGTTTGAAATTTTTGTGGTTACATTGCTCAATGTAATGTCCTGTTTGCTTGCAATAATTACAGAAATGTGTTTGTTGTTGTATGTTCTTGTTTGAACCATACTTATTATTTCTGTAGTAGTTTGTTTTCTGTTGTGGGTAGCTATTTTGTTGTTTCGTGTATGGAAAACTATTTGCAGTTTCTGCCTGAGAATCATGCTCATCCACGGACTTCGCTGACCTGTTTCTCTGAGTGTCTGCATATTCGTAACTCATGGCCTGTATACAGAGTTGATCTAGTTCTACAAAACTCCGTGGCCTAGCCTGGAAAACAGCGCGTGAGCGCTCTGCCTGATTTAGTCCGTCTACTATGCAACTAACTATTTCGCTCTCTGATACGCCCAATCTGAGAACCGCCGCGGCTTCTCTGATTGATGCTACATAGTGCGGCAATGCTTCATTACTTCGCTGTAGCCTGTTGTACCATTCCAAACGGTAATTTGTCAAAAGTCTGGCAGGTATAAAAAAATTCAAAATTTCTTCGTGGTATTTGTCAAAAGAGTAACTATTTTCTATTGCTTGACTCGTTCTTTCACTCAGTGGTGGTTGGGTGTAGGGAAAAACTATCTCCAACAACTGTTTGTCAGGAATGCCCCCTTTCTGTCTGATTTTAAGTAAGTGCCTTATAAATTCGATTAATTTATCTGGGTCAAGACCACTTGTTTCGGGAAAACCAACAAGTAATCTCTCGACTGGATGGGCAATTTTCCCATAACAGCTATACTCAGCCGCCCTTGGCGTAACTGGTAATGTTGTTTCTGGTTGATTCTGCGTTGATGGCGGAGGTGGGGGTGAAGGATGAGCAATTTGCGCGGTGGGGATGGTAGGGATCGGAGTTCCTTGCCCGGATGTCAATAAAGAATGAAACTGGGAATATGGATTAAAATATGGCTGGTTTGTGGCGAATGGGAAAAACAAATTTTGTTGTGTTAAAGGATGTGGATTTGCAGGCAAGTTACCGGAAAATGTGACACTGGTGATGGGAGCTGTAGAAGCATGCATGCCTGAGGGAATTTGAATGGTGGCTGCTGGGATGGGAGGGGTTGGAACTGTGATGAATGATTGAGATGTTGATGTTGATGAAATGGGCGGAACCTGCCTTGTTTGACACAAAGATACTTGTGTGTCGGGTTGCCTTATTTCCTGAGGAAATTCCAGACTTTCACTCTCTACATTTCCTAGTGTTTCCATTCCTAGGTTTTCTGCCTGGGCATTGTTGGCCCTGAGGTCCTGTTGAGTTTCTAATTGGGCTGCCCTAGCTTTCAATTTAATTTGGAAGGCGTTTGTCTGTTGCAGACAACGATCTAGCTCTGTTCGATAAACACCATTGAGCACATCTGCGGAAAGTACCACAAGATTTTCCAGTCGTCTGGTGACATGCTCTAATCGCATAATGTGTCGCTTTACATTGGGCAAATTCTCTTCCACATCTGAATAACTTACGAAAGCAGCTATGTCGTAAAATTTGGAGCAAGCTATGTTGAATTCCTCGAGTATTTCTAAATTTAGATTATGTACTGAGGTAGGTAACTTATCACGTACTGCGGCTCGAAGCCTCTTTCGCAGCTCTTGCGCATTTCCAGTAGTTGGTAAATTACGCAACTGCAACTCGTAACTTAATTCATCTACTAGTAATAGCTCCGGAGTAATCATCCTGTCCGGATTCATAGTATTACACAAAACAAAACACTACCCTCTTAAAATTATCTCCTAAACTTTAAACTTAGGTATACACTTAAATCTAGCTTATGATTAAAACAATTGATTTATTGCGTGGGAAGTATGTGCCTTCATAATTTATTATTATTATTATTATTACTACTACTACGCGCGTCGGGAAACGAACAGTGTACTCGGGTGTAACAAGCTGTCAGGTTAGCTTGCACAACAGGGTACCTACAAGGAACGTCACGTCAGCCGGCAGGACTGACCTTGGCGCGCAGCGCCTTTAACTAGGGGTGTGGGGGGGGGGGAGGGAGTATCTTGTCCAGCGGACACGTCTCTGTTGATAAGCCACGCGCGCGGCCCGAGTTGCGTGGGCGGGCAGCCAGCCAGCTGCTCACAGTGCGCGCTCAAATGTAAACACACAAAACTTATGATAATTTTAAAATTCAAGGGTCAATTTAGCTACTACGTGTATCAGCGGACAGTTCACAAATTACTTACTACAAAAAGATTCTAAGTGACAAAAAAATATAAAAAAAATTTTTTATTCAATTTTTTTTTTAATTTTAATTTTAGGTATGACCTTTCAAATTAGGTATGCCTATAGACGTAACCATGCTCTGCTACCATTTTGTAATACCCCAAGTGTCTTAAAGAATAATTAAATAATAAGGTTAAAAGATTTGGAAGCTTTGATTACTGAGGCCCTCAATTAATAACTATAAAAGTCAACAACAGAGGCGACACTAGGAGTAAACAAAGAAAATTTAGGGACTCCCTACAAATACTTGGGAGTAAAAGGATCGTTATTATATATTAAATAAATAAAAACAACTGTTATGTCTATAGACTTCCTTATTTTATTAATCATTGTTCTTTTTTTTGATAGATTAAATTTTCCTTAGTAAAGACTGTTTTTCATTGATAAGTGATCTTATTTACATAACTCACAATTACACTTATTATATGATATTCCTTAACGTTATTTACGATAGGGCCGGCCTTGAATGTATAACAAAAATTAAAATATTTAAAAACAAGAATGAAATTAACATTGGTAACTTTAAAGATTGTACATATAGTCCTTCCAAAACATAATATAAATTTCTTCTCCTCGAACTGCTTTTTACTGTCTGCTGTCTTAACTGGGTTACACTATTTCTGAGTTCGTGAATAAAAAGATAGAATTATGCGGGTATCACCCGGGGCTGTAGGTAGACGGTGATCAAGGTAGTAGGCCTAATGATGTTGGATTCTGCGCAGGAACCGACTCCAGAGGTTCTGGCAGAGGATTTTGGTTGCCCCAAACTTGGAACCCTGTCTGAAACAAAAGTCCAAATTCCAAAGAATTAGACCTGTTTCCAGACAGTATACTTAAATGGCGCAAAAGGCCAATAGAGGGAAATTAAAGGGGGGGGGATGACGTCAAGACTTACCAAAACAGGGTGTTGGTCCTGGCGCTCAGGAGAGGGCGTCTCGTCTCCGCAAACTCGAACCACGATTCGCGGTAGCCACGGAAGTCATCAAGAATAATTAGAAAATAATTTATATAAAACTACTAAGTTTCTCTACTTTCAACTAAACTACTGACTGGTTAATAATTTTAGCTAGGGACTCCATCCCTTTAGTCTGAGAAGACTACATAATATACGATGTCGATGATTCGCAGAAGATCGCAGATACAAACGGTACCAGTCAGTCAGGAGGCGCGCACCGAAGTAAGTTCAGAGCGGGATATCACCAGAATATCATAAGCGCGGGGTCTCTAGAGAATGGGAGGGGGGTTAGGCTCTGAGCCGAAAATTGCCGAGTCCACCCGAAGGTGTCCGGCATAAAAAAAATTAGATCTTACTGGAGAGACTGCGCGACTGAGGCGCTATCTTTTGGTGGCGAGAGGAAGTACTAATAAATCGACTTGTGACCGACGAGAGTGTCAAGCTAGGGGGTAATGGAGTAACCAGTGGTGCCACCTAGCGGCCTGAGACATAAGGAGGGGAGAGAGGTTGTCGTTACCTCCGCGCGAGCGCGGTAGTGTCGGCGCTGCCGACGCCTCACAAGTGGCATTAGTTACCACAGCCGTCGCTAGGTGTCGTTAAGGTGCAGAATCGTAACTGCGGCTGTCAAGCCTGAGATGGCCTTGACTTCGGTTAACGTACCCGAGCGGTCGTCGCTCCTAGCCACTTCTGAGAAGAGAGGGTGGGTGAGCAGGCGGGGGGTGGCTTCAAAAAACGCATGGTCTGTGGGACACAAGGCCCACGGGATCCTCCTGTCGTGTCTTGCTGCTAGTGAACCTTATACCGATTCGTGACAGAGTTAGCAGGGCTCAGCAATGCTTCACAAGCTGCTCTTAGCAAAAGGTAGTCACGCGAAGAAATAAAGTTACCGGCCCCGACGTGCCTGGAGGCGGGAGAAATATTAGCCAGAATGCTAGCCTAGCATGAGGCTGGGAAAGAAAATCAGCTCGCCTCTGAGAACAGAGGCTGAGGGCCTGGCCGTAAAGAAAATAAGATGAGAGAAAAAAAAAAAAATATTTCCAAAATATTTCAGATTACAAAATTTTAAATAAACGTGCCTAAATCTCTAATTTACGGCACATACTCCCCCGCGTTAAAGCGGAGCTTAGGGGAAAGCAAAAACAAAAACCAAAAACTTCAGTAGGACGAGTTACCAGGTTCGCCTGTATCCTACTACTTACATGCTAAAACACAAAAAAAATATTAAACACTCTTATGAACTAATGTGCACATTCTTAATGACTAACATGATTAAATTCATTTACTTAATTAAAATTATTAACTTAAGTGGCCACTTAAACTAACACCTTATATTAAGTTTTCTTACAAACTAGTACCATGGATTTTTATTGTTACTTAATGTTACTACCTAGGTTTTGTATTCTTCAGTTAAACTCCTTATTGAGTCTTAAATATATATATCGGGCATGCCAAGGCTTAGCGAAAGTAATCGCTCCTATTTTAAATTCGGATGCGCTTTCTTAAGGTGGGAGATGTGCGCTCGTGTCACATACTCTCCGGAACTGGGGTCGGCTAGACTCACAGTCACTGGGGTTAGAAATCGTTGGATCTGTAATGGTCCAGTCCAGCGATACGATAACTTGGCCGATCGCTTATCGATGGCCTTACTCTGCGGGTGTGCTTTGCACATTACCGTGTCACCTACCCTGTAGGGGTTAGGGGAGCGGTACTTATTGTACCTTCTCTGACTTGTTTGGTGAGCCAAATTTAAATTCCTACGCGCCTTTCTCCAAATCTCCGTGATGTCCTTGGGATCATCCGGCAGTAGGTCTTCGAGAGACCAAAGATTGGAAAGGGGTGTGTTGGGCTTATAAGTAAACATAATCTCAAATTGGGTGGATTTGTGTCCTTCATGTCGGGCATAATTAAATGCCATCTGTAACCACACCAAATTACTGTCCCATTTTTCCTGCGCATTCGCGTGGAACGCTATGAGCGCCGAACGAAGATTTCTATTAAATATCTCCGCGTGCGAGGGTTTAGGGTAGTATGGCGATGTTGTCACATGCTGTATACCATGGGAGAAACACATGTTCTTGAAAGTTCTGGATGTAAACTGTGTTCCGTTGTCGGATACAATTATGTTCGGTAATCCTTAAGTTTTAAAAATATGATTTTGTAATGCACGCACAGTGGTGTCAGCTGTAGCCTTACGGAGTGGGATAAGCCAAACAAATTTCGAAAAAGCATCTATGCCCACAAGAAGCATAGAGTGTCCGGATTTGGATCGAGGAAATGGCCCTACAAAATCAATAAAAAGTTTTTGCATAGGTCTTTCGGCTACTTCTGAGGCAAGAAAACCGTACTGTGTATTTTGTGCAGGTTTACTTAATGCACATAGCTTACATAACTTAACTCGCTGTGTAATGTCCCGGTGCATTCCTTCCCAAATAAAATGGCGTCGGATACCTTGAATGGTTTTATAAATGCCTAAATGGGCACCGAGAGGTGAACTATGGTAATATGTGAAAATCATATCACGCAGATTTTTTGGAAGAACAATTTTAAAGTGCCTTGACTGTTGTGTACGTTTTTGTAGGAGACCTTTAGCTAACTTATAAAATTTCGGAGCTGTACCCGTTTTAACTTGTTCAATTATTTTTGCCAAATATGGGTCGGCTTGTTGATGTGTTTGTATGTCCTGAAAAGCTAAGGGGAAATCGGTTAGGAGTGCCTGACACGAAATCTGAGGTTCCTCCTGAGATATTGTTTCGGAGGGGTTCTCGAACATTCGAGAAAGTGTGTCAGCCACAATGTTTTGAGTACCGCGAATATGTTGAATATTAAATTTGAGAGAAGAAATTTTGGTGATCCACCTTCCAAGTTTTCCTAATTGTTTAGGGTGAGCTAACAGCCAAGCGAGTGCCTGATTATCAGTTTCCAATAGAAATTCCCTATGTTCCAGAAACTGTCGGAATTTATCAATACCAAAAACTACTGCTAAACATTCCAACTCATACACTGAAGATGCTTTCCTTTCCTGAAAAGTTAATGTACGTGAGGCGAAGGCAATGGGTTGCCTGGCACCATCTATTTCCTGAGACAATACCGCCCCTATAGCAACACTTGAGGCGTCTGTTTGTAAAATAAAGGGTTTACTAAAATCTGCCATGCGCAGAACAGGTGGATTCGCTATAGCTTCTTTCAAGAAATTAAATGCCTTGTCTTGTTCAGGACCCCAAATATATTGTGTATTTTTCTTACGTAATGCATTCAAAGGTGCCGCATGCTCGGCGAAATTTGGTATGTATTTGGCATAAAAATTAGCCATGCCAATAAAACGAGCTATGCCTTTTGTGTCTTTAGGTGGTTTGAATTCCCTGATCGCTTGTGTTCGTTCTGGATCAATTGTAACACCTTTGTGTGATACCAAATGTCCAAGAAAAGATATTTCGGAAGCAGCAAATTTTACCTTTTTTGTATTTACAGTGAGGCCTGCCTTGCGCAGTCTTTCAAGGACAAGAGTCAGATGCTGGATGTGTTCCTCAAAACTTTCTGAATAAATTACAAGATCATCTAAATAATTGTAAACAAATTTAAATTTAAAATCTCCTACTACTTGTTCAAGAAGTCGTGTGAGTACCTGAGCACCTGTGGCCAAGCCAAAAGGTACCACATTATACTGGTAAAGATTCCAAGGTACGCAAAATGCGGTAATAGGTTTTGAGTCTTGCGTGAGTGGGATCTGATGGTACGCCGAATTGAGATCGAACACACTGAAATACCTGGCCTTACTAAACCAATGAAAGGCTGAGTTCAAATCTGGGAGGGGTGTTTGCGGTATTTTAATCTGTTTGTTCAGTTTTCGATAATCAGTGACGAAACGTTGTTCCGTGCCCTTGGGTACTAGAAATGCAGGTGAACTGAAAGGAGAATTAGAAGGTTCTATTACCTTATTATCTAACATTTTCTGTACGTGTTTTCTCATAATTTCCATTTTGGGACCTAAAAGTTGATAAGGGTGACTTTTGACTGGCGTGGTATCAGTCAATTCAATTTGATATTCAATTAGGTTAGTTCGACCTAATTTCTTAGTTAGCACATCTGAAAATTCATTACACAAATCTCGAATAGCAACTTGTTTACTGGGCTCGAGATGATCCAGGGACAAAGAATTTCTCTCGTCAGTGTTGGTAGAAACCTTAGTAACTTGTCCTGACCTTTTATTTTCAGGTTCCACGAATGATATGACAAGATTTTTATTAAATTTAAATACAAAACTTCCTGCTTGTAGATCAATTAAAATACCTGTTTTAGCGATGAAGTCGGAGCCTAGAATAAGCTGCGTGGCTAAGTTTTCTGCCACAAGAAAAGGGAAATTCCAAGTGAATAATTCTATCCTGATTTTCACTATAGCCACTTTGGATATACTAATTGGTTCGTCCGCTGCAGTAAAACAGCGCACATCCGTGACTTCTGTTTTCAGAACCTGCTTGTTCTTCTGTAATTCCCTAAACAAATCGCCTGAAATAAAACTACGAGTAGCTCCTGTATCAATCAGACCAATAATTTGATTTTTGCCAAACATTGCTTTAGTGTATGGTACTACAGTTCGGACGTGACCGAAAATGTTGTGACACTTACGTTTTCCTTGGTTAGTCAGGCTAACACATGTTTTGCAAATTCTTGTGAATTTCTCAGAATTTTCTTTATGATTAATTTGCTGTGTTATAATCTTCTGTTTGTGTTTTCTGTCTTTTTCTGTGTATTTCTTTCGTTTATTTTTCTTGTGTTTTTGTTTTCCTGTGTTATGCCTTTGTTGATTTTTGTTTTGTTGTTGTGATTCGTTAGTATGCACATTATGCACTGAAAAATTCCTCTCGGATGAAGTTTTAGGTGGACCAGGTAGAAATTTGCCTGGCCACCGCCTTACGCGTTTTTTGCCTTGTTGAAATTTGGTTTGAAATTTTTGTGGTTACATTGCTCAATGTAATGTCCTGTTTGCTTGCAATAATTACAGAAATGTGTTTGTTGTTGTATGTTCTTGTTTGAACCATACTTATTATTTCTGTAGTAGTTTGTTTTCTGTTGTGGGTAGCTATTTTGTTGTTTCGTGTATGGAAAACTATTTGCAGTTTCTGCCTGAGAATCATGCTCATCCACGGACTTCGCTGACCTGTTTCTCTGAGTGTCTGCATATTCGTAACTCATGGCCTGTATACAGAGTTGATCTAGTTCTACAAAACTCCGTGGCCTAGCCTGGAAAACAGCGCGTGAGCGCTCTGCCTGATTTAGTCCGTCTACTATGCAACTAACTATTTCGCTCTCTGATACGCCCAATCTGAGAACCGCCGCGGCTTCTCTGATTGATGCTACATAGTGCGGCAATGCTTCATTACTTCGCTGTAGCCTGTTGTACCATTCCAAACGGTAATTTGTCAAAAGTCTGGCAGGTATAAAAAAATTCAAAATTTCTTCGTGGTATTTGTCAAAAGAGTAACTATTTTCTATTGCTTGACTCGTTCTTTCACTCAGTGGTGGTTGGGTGTAGGGAAAAACTATCTCCAACAACTGTTTGTCAGGAATGCCCCCTTTCTGTCTGATTTTAAGTAAGTGCCTTATAAATTCGATTAATTTATCTGGGTCAAGACCACTTGTTTCGGGAAAACCAACAAGTAATCTCTCGACTGGATGGGCAATTTTCCCATAACAGCTATACTCAGCCGCCCTTGGCGTAACTGGTAATGTTGTTTCTGGTTGATTCTGCGTTGATGGCGGAGGTGGGGGTGAAGGATGAGCAATTTGCGCGGTGGGGATGGTAGGGATCGGAGTTCCTTGCCCGGATGTCAATAAAGAATGAAACTGGGAATATGGATTAAAATATGGCTGGTTTGTGGCGAATGGGAAAAACAAATTTTGTTGTGTTAAAGGATGTGGATTTGCAGGCAAGTTACCGGAAAATGTGACACTGGTGATGGGAGCTGTAGAAGCATGCATGCCTGAGGGAATTTGAATGGTGGCTGCTGGGATGGGAGGGGTTGGAACTGTGATGAATGATTGAGATGTTGATGTTGATGAAATGGGCGGAACCTGCCTTGTTTGACACAAAGATACTTGTGTGTCGGGTTGCCTTATTTCCTGAGGAAATTCCAGACTTTCACTCTCTACATTTCCTAGTGTTTCCATTCCTAGGTTTTCTGCCTGGGCATTGTTGGCCCTGAGGTCCTGTTGAGTTTCTAATTGGGCTGCCCTAGCTTTCAATTTAATTTGGAAGGCGTTTGTCTGTTGCAGA
Organism: Bacillus rossius redtenbacheri; assembly: GCF_032445375.1. Lineage (NCBI taxonomy): Eukaryota > Metazoa > Arthropoda > Insecta > Phasmatodea > Bacillidae > Bacillus > Bacillus rossius. The sequence goes on from NC_086331.1 coordinate 29,071,858, forward strand.
CAACGATCTAGCTCTGTTCGATAAACACCATTGAGCACATCTGCGGAAAGTACCACAAGATTTTCCAGTCGTCTGGTGACATGCTCTAATCGCATAATGTGTCGCTTTACATTGGGCAAATTCTCTTCCACATCTGAATAACTTACGAAAGCAGCTATGTCGTAAAATTTGGAGCAAGCTATGTTGAATTCCTCGAGTATTTCTAAATTTAGATTATGTACTGAGGTAGGTAACTTATCACGTACTGCGGCTCGAAGCCTCTTTCGCAGCTCTTGCGCATTTCCAGTAGTTGGTAAATTACGCAACTGCAACTCGTAACTTAATTCATCTACTAGTAATAGCTCCGGAGTAATCATCCTGTCCGGATTCATAGTATTACACAAAACAAAACACTACCCTCTTAAAATTATCTCCTAAACTTTAAACTTAGGTATACACTTAAATCTAGCTTATGATTAAAACAATTGATTTATTGCGTGGGAAGTATGTGCCTTCATAATTTATTATTATTATTATTATTACTACTACTACTACGCGCGTCGGGAAACGAACAGTGTACTCGGGTGTAACAAGCTGTCAGGTTAGCTTGCACAACAGGGTACCTACAAGGAACGTCACGTCAGCCGGCAGGACTGACCTTGGCGCGCAGCGCCTTTAACTAGGGGTGTGGGGGGGGGGGGGAGGGAGTATCTTGTCCAGCGGACACGTCTCTGTTGATAAGCCACGCGCGCGGCCCGAGTTGCGTGGGCGGGCAGCCAGCCAGCTGCTCACAGTGCGCGCTCAAATGTAAACACACAAAACTTATGATAATTTTAAAATTCAAGGGTCAATTTAGCTACTACGTGTATCAGCGGACAGTTCACAAATTACTTACTACAAAAAGATTCTAAGTGACAAAAAAATATAAAAAAAATTTTTTATTCAATTTTTTTTTTAATTTTAATTTTAGGTATGACCTTTCAAATTAGGTATGCCTATAGACGTAACCATGCTCTGCTACCATTTTGTAATACCCCAAGTGTCTTAAAGAATAATTAAATAATAAGGTTAAAAGATTTGGAAGCTTTGATTACTGAGGCCCTCAATTAATAACTATAAAAGTCAACAACAGAGGCGACACTAGGAGTAAACAAAGAAAATTTAGGGACTCCCTACAAATACTTGGGAGTAAAAGGATCGTTATTATATATTAAATAAATAAAAACAACTGTTATGTCTATAGACTTCCTTATTTTATTAATCATTGTTCTTTTTTTTGATAGATTAAATTTTCCTTAGTAAAGACTGTTTTTCATTGATAAGTGATCTTATTTACATAACTCACAATTACACTTATTATATGATATTCCTTAACGTTATTTACGATAGGGCCGGCCTTGAATGTATAACAAAAATTAAAATATTTAAAAACAAGAATGAAATTAACATTGGTAACTTTAAAGATTGTACATATAGTCCTTCCAAAACATAATATAAATTTCTTCTCCTCGAACTGCTTTTTACTGTCCGCTGTCTTAACTGGGTTACACTATTTCTGAGTTCGTGAATAAAAAGATAGAATTATGCGGGTATCACCCGGGGCTGTAGGTAGACGGTGATCAAGGTAGTAGGCCTAATGATGTTGGATTCTGCGCAGGAACCGACTCCAGAGGTTCTGGCAGAGGATTTTGGTTGCCCCAAACTTGGAACCCTGTCTGAAACAAAAGTCCAAATTCCAAAGAATTAGACCTGTTTCCAGACAGTATACTTAAATGGCGCAAAAGGCCAATAGAGGGAAATTAAAGGGGGGGGGATGACGTCAAGACTTACCAAAACAGGGTGTTGGTCCTGGCGCTCAGGAGAGGGCGTCTCGTCTCCGCAAACTCGAACCACGATTCGCGGTAGCCACGGAAGTCATCAAGAATAATTAGAAAATAATTTATATAAAACTACTAAGTTTCTCTACTTTCAACTAAACTACTGACTGGTTAATAATTTTAGCTAGGGACTCCATCCCTTTAGTCTGAGAAGACTACATAATATACGATGTCGATGATTCGCAGAAGATCGCAGATACAAACGGTACCAGTCAGTCAGGAGGCGCGCACCGAAGTAAGTTCAGAGCGGGATATCACCAGAATATCATAAGCGCGGGGTCTCTAGAGAATGGGAGGGGGGTTAGGCTCTGAGCCGAAAATTGCCGAGTCCACCCGAAGGTGTCCGGCATAAAAAAAATTAGATCTTACTGGAGAGACTGCGCGACTGAGGCGCTATCTTTTTGTGGCGAGAGGAAGTACTAATAAATCGACTTGTGACCGACGAGAGTGTCAAGCTAGGGGGTAATGGAGTAACCAGTGGTGCCACCTAGCGGCCTGAGACATAAGGAGGGGAGAGAGGTTGTCGTTACCTCCGCGCGAGCGCGGTAGTGTCGGCGCTGCCGATGCCTCACAAGTGGCATTAGTTACCACAGCCGTCGCTAGGTGTCGTTAAGGTGCAGAATCGTAACTGCGGCTGTCAAGCCTGAGATGGCCTTGACTTCGGTTAACGTACCCGAGCGGTCGTCGCTCCTAGCCACTTCTGAGAAGAGAGGGTGGGTGAGCAGGCGGGGGGTGGCTTCAAAAAACGCATGGTCTGTGGGACACAAGGCCCACGGGATCCTCCTGTCGTGTCTTGCTGCTAGTGAACCTTATACCGATTCGTGACCGAGTTAGCAGGGCTCAGCAATGCTTCACAAGCTGCTCTTAGCAAAAGGTAGTCACGCGAAGAAATAAAGTTACCGGCCCCGACGTGCCTGGAGGCGGGAGAAATATTAGCCAGAATGCTAGCCTAGCATGAGGCTGGGAAAGAAAATCAGCTCGCCTCTGAGAACAGAGGCTGAGGGCCTGGCCGTAAAGAAAATAAGATGAGAGAAAAAAAAATAATATTTCCAAAATATTTCAGATTACAAAATTTTAAATAAACGTGCTTAAATCTCTAATTTACGGCACAAACTGATGTGATTTATAATGCTGAGAAATTTTGAGGATGGTATGAGCAATAGAATGTAAACATGCTGTGTCATTGGCTTGATACTTCACTTGAATAAAATTTAAATGATACCTTCAGATGAAAGCTGCAAGTGCGTGCATTGCGTGTCCATTTCATTTGTCAAATTTTCTTCCAAAAGTGTTACCTTATTTTGGTGTGCTTCTTCTTTCAATGATGTTTTGACTCGAGTATTATAGTATTTGTTTCTTGATTTGACTAGCGTATTATTCCAACCAATGCAAGTATATAAGCGAGTCCTAGACAGCAGGTCGCTCAGTTTTTTACTGACGACATCGATGTAAGGATCACCTAGTTTGTTTCTTCTGGTGCATTCCGCGTAATTACCTGTTCTTGTGAACTCGATGACATCTTTGCCGACTAAAACGACGAACTTGATGGACGTTGTACCATCGTCTTCGGGAACCCTGACGTCAGCGGTGACGAAGAAGGAGCAGATCCAATCGGCAACGACGATGTGAACATTGGAGGAGACTTCAACAGACGCGGTACCACCAGCAGAAGAGACTTTAATGCCGGTGGTGCTGGCTACACAGGAAAACTCGTCGAACTTCGTTTCGCCCTCGATGGAGACTTCAATGTATGGTGATTCAACAACAACTAACGAACATCAGTGCTGTTACTGCTACAAGATTTTGTCAAACAACAGCAATGCTCGACGACACGAGAGGAGAGAATGCGCTAAGAATCCTCCTCGCAAAATGTTTAGCTGTAACCAGTGTCGCAAGCAATTTGCAAGGCATGATAAGTTGAAAAGACACTTGAAGACATGTCGAGGACCTGCTGTGCGTCAGAAAGTAAAGGTTTCTATACAACAAAGATGTATCGATGTGCATAAGAGCACACCTGTAAATGGTACGACTTTGGCAACGCAAGTATCTGGTTCGGGTCTGAAAGGCTCGTCTTCATCATCACGGTATCCTTGCAGCTACTGTGATACGTTGTTCGCATTTTCTCATGATGCACGGAGACATGAACGGAGTAAATGCACGAAGAATCCATCCCGTATAAAGTTTCGCTGTGATGGGTGTCATGAATGGTTTACACGTATTGATAGTTTGCGGTGACATGTGAAAAAATGCAACGGTAAAATCCGTGTGTCTACTAAAGAATTACCTGTAGAAATTTCGCCTCCTCGCTTTAGGTTGGAGACTCGTGAGCGTACAAGCAAGAAAACCGATTGCTATAACGTCTGGACATGAAAATTAACCTAAGAATGTGATCGACCCATTACAAGTGAATGAAAATGGGTTCTACTTGGCGCAGTCTGCATTTCGTGGAACATTGAAAGATTACTATTATTTAAATACGTTAGGTGAGTCGAAAGACATTTGTAATTTTCTTGACGATACTAGACAGGACATAATCAATCAGCTTACTGATGGCGTAGCAACAAACGGTCCTTTGAAATATAACTTGTGGTTGGACTGTATATATGGAAAGCCGTATCCATTCGATGACGAAGTGAAGAAGTGTGAATTCAAGACATCGGCTGCAGTAATTTACAATTCTGACGATGTGAAGCAAACTGTTAAAATCGGTATCCAGAAACTATGTCACGAGGAGGAGAACTATGCGTGTAAAGGTTCTGGCTGGACTCTGTCTATTATAAACCGATTGGAGCTAAGAATTAGTCATTTCACGCCTATGCGGACCTAAATGTTTAAAAGTTTGCTGGCTTTCGTAAGTATTCGTGTAGTAGAATATATATTATGTAATGAAATTTATTTTGTGAAAGAACTTGTGTTGTTTTTTTTTTCTCGAACCTGTCACTATTATGTTAAATTATTATATTTAATTTTTTTGCTCTTACTGGTTTCGAACCAAGGTCCTTAGTCGATATAATTAATCATTTATTTCATTGCAAATTTATTTAATGAATTTAGAACTTTTTCCCGAGTTATAGCTAAATAATTACGAATTTCCAAGATGGCGGACATGATGACTGTTAGGATGATGGTTGTAGATGATATTAAGCCTCTTTAAGATTTTTGAACATGATTTTTTTGAAATTATTATTATTTACATAAATAAAAATATATTGGTACGGTCAAGTATCTAACCAAGGACAGGAACTGACCGGATCAATTATTACTTTAATGAGTAATTTTTTTGATGAATTTTGGAATTTTTCCCGAATTTCTATCTAAATAATTACACAATTTCAAGATGGCCTCCAAATGACAAGATGGCGGGTGTCACAGTAATATTAATAAATGATTACTACACTCTAGCGGGTAAGAATTAAACTAACATGGCGTCAGCGCACTCTAGCCAACGATAACAAGATAGTGGTCTCCAGCAGACGAAGACAAGATGGCTGACATGACGTCATACTAGGTGAAGATATATACTTTGACATAAGTGGTGGGGGTCAGTCTGCCAGCACCCACCGCGGGGGAAGGATCGGTCGCCATTTTTATTTTTTTGCCCTCACCGGGTTCGAACCGAGGACTCCGAACTCCGTGTCGTAAATGATTGTTTTTTAAATATTTTGTATTAAATTTTTATTATTTTTTTATAATTTTTAAAATTTTTTTCCTTAAAATTCCGATAATAAATTAAAAAAGTTTAAGATGGCGACCATAACGGAAATTGCAACGGTGACATCATCATCCAATATGGCGGAAAACACAATGCCGGAATTTTCGAGAACACAATTACGTCATCCAAAATGGCGGATCCAATATGGCGGATCCAAAATGGCCGCCGGGGTCAAGGTCAAGGTCAAAGCTCCCCACCAGTGGCTTAGAGTGGCTTGATCATGGGGGTATTTAAGCCACTATGGGGACATTTCAAGATTATGTTATTTTTAAGGAATAAAACGGGAAATTTTCCCTCGAAACGGGAATTTTTCCCTCGAAAACGGGAAATTTTGAGTCATTTTGAGTCATTTTTGAGGAATTTTGAGGAATTTTGGGTCAAAAATGGCCGCCGTGACGTCACAATCTAATATGGCGGTCGACAATCTTCAATTTACACCCAGAACCCAGTCCCAGTATGCCCATTTATATACTACTGAGGAGACTTCAACAGTCACGATACCACCGGCAGAAGAGACTTTAATGCCGGTAGTGTTGATTGTACAGGAAACCTCGACGAACGCTGTTTTGCCCTCGATGGAGACTTCAATGGATGGAGAATCGTCAACAACTAACCAACATCGATGTCGTTACTACGACAATATTTTCTCAAACATCAGTAATGCACGTCGACACGAGAAGAGCGAATGTGCTAAGAATCCTCCTTACAACATGTTTGGTAGTAAGAAATGTCATAAGCAGTTTGGCAGAAAAGATAATATGAAAACGCACATGAATACATGCAAAGGCCCTGCTGTGCGGCAGAAAGTAAAGGTTTCGGTGCAACAACGATGCATCGATGTGCATAAGAGTATGCCTGGAAATGGTACTACTGTTGCAACGCCAGTATCTGGATCAAGTCTGAAAGGCTCGTCTTCATCACCACGGTATCCTTGCAGCTACTGTGATACGTCGTTCGAATTTTCCCATGATGCACGAAGACATGAGCGGAGCAAATGCATGAAGAATCCTTCTCGCATGAATTTTCGCCGTGATGAGTGCCTTAAATGGTTTACTCGAATTGACAGTTTGCGACATCATGCGAAAAAATGTAAAGGTGAAGTCCGTGCGCCTACTGCTGAACTACCTGCCGACATTTCGACTCCTCGCTTTAGATTGGAGACACAAAAGCGTACAACCAAAAAAAAAAAAAAACAGATGCGCAGCAACCGATTGCTATGACGTCTGAATTTGGAAATAAACCTAAGACTGTGTTCGGAGCATTACAAGTGAACGATAATTGCTTCTACTTGGCGCAGTCTGCATTTCGTGGAACATTGAAAGACTACTATTATCTAAATACGTGTAGTGAGTCGAAAGACATTTGTAATTTTCTTGACGATATCAGACAGAACATAATCTACCAGCTTACTGATGACGTAGCAACAAACGGACCTTTGAAGTATAACTTGTGGTTGGACTGTTTATATGGAAAGCCATATCCGTTCGATGACAAAGTGAAGAAGTGTGCATTCAAGACATCGGCTGCAGTAATTTACAGTTCTGACGATGTGAAGCAAACTGTTAAAAACGGTATCCATAAACTCTGTCAAGAAGAGGAGGACTATGTCTGTAAAGGTTCTGGTTGGTCTATGTCTAGTATAAACCGATTGGAGCTAAGAATTAGTCATTTCACGCCTATGCAGGGCTAAATGTTTATAAGATTGCTGGCTTTTGCAAGTGATCCTGTAGTAAAATATAGATTATGTAACAAATATTTTGTTTGTAAACGAACTTGAGGTATTTTTATTTTCGAACCTGTCTTTTTTGAGGTATTTTTACATAAAATTATTTTTTTGTTTCGACCAGGAATCGAATCAAGTTTCGAATCAGTCATTACTTGAATGAGTGAATTTTTTGATGAATTTTGTAATTTTTCCCAAATTTCTAGCATTAAATTTACGGATTTTCAAAATGGCGGCTGTAACGAAACATGCAACATTAATAGGATCTATTATGGCGGTCGTGACGTAAAGTGTAACGATGATTTCGTACTCAACCAAGATGGCGGGCGTAACGAAACATTTATATAATCCAAGATTGCGACCATAACGATATGTGCAACAGTGGTTTTTATTAAGATTTTATTTAATTTTTATTATTCAATTCGATTAGTTAATTTTTTTAATGATTTTTTAAATTTTACCTGTTTTTCTAACATACAAATTACGGATTTTCAAGATGGCGGACATGCCGTCATACTACCTGATGATATATGCTATTAAAAAAGTGGTGGGAGGTCAGTCTGCCTGCAGCCATCGTGAGGGAAGGAACAGTCGCCTTTTTAAATTTTTTTTTTGCCCTCACCGGGTTCGAACCGAGGACTTTTAGCTCCGTGTCGTAAACGTTTGTTTTTTAAATTTTTTATTTCATTTTTATTAATTGAATTTTTTTATTAATTTTAATTTTTTTCATTAAAATCGGTTTAATAAATAAAGATTTCCAATATGGCGGCCGTAACGGAAATTGCAACGGTGACGTCATAATCCAAGATGGCGGTCATGGAATCCTTATTCCTAGAAATGGCTTATCGGAGGCTTTAGACATGGATTCTTAAGCCGTTTTTCGGATTTGGAGTTCTTTCTAAGGCAAAACGACTTTTGAGGATTTTTGAAATCCTAATTTTTGAATTGTGGAAGTTTTTGAAATTTTTTGGCAGAATTTTTTTCCAAAACAATGGAAGTTTTGGCGAATTTTGGCTAATTTTGAGGAATTTTGGGCAAATTTTGGCAAATTTTGGAGGTCAAATTCAAGGTCAAGGTAAAACTCATCCAAGATGGCCGCCGTGACGTCACAATCCAATATGGCGGTCGGCACCACAGGCACCACACCCTGGACCCTTGTGCTAGTAGCCCCCAAACTATACTACTAGTGACTTTGAGGATGGTGTTAAAATGGAAGTCTTCAGAGATCTAAATAATAATAATAAATATGCAAGGAAGATGACATCAGAAGAGAATGTAAAAATTTCTGGGAAGATACTAGCATATTAGTCGACAGGTTAAGAATTATATTTGCTTTGCTTAGTGGAGGAAACTATTCGCACCTCAACGAAGTAGCCACCATACTCAAAGAACTAAGAAATGCAGGCTACATAAAATAACGACCTGTTTTACCTGCTTGTGTGTAAAATTGAAAAATAAACATAGTGTTATTTGATTTTTTAAAAAATATTGTTTTATTTCTCGTAATCTGATTATAACTAAAACTGAGTTCTCGTAGTATCCTTGCAGTCGTATCCTACCAGTCGTATCCTTCTGATGAGATCGTATCCCTGTGACGAGATCGTATCCCTGTGATGCGATCGTATCCCTGTGATGAGATCATATCCCTGTGATGAGATCGTATCCTTGTAATGAGATCGTATCCCTGTGACGAGATCGTATCCCTGTGACGAGATCGTATCCCTGTGATGAGATCATATCCCTGTGACGAGATTGTATCCTTTTTATGAGATCGTATCCCTGTGACGAGATCGTATCACTGTGAAAAGCTCTGTAATTGATAAAATTAATCATTATTTAAACAAGAGATTTTTTATGAATTTTGTAATTTTCCACGAAGTAATAGCTAAAAAATTACAGAGTTTAAAGATTGCAGCCATAACGAAAATTGCAACAGTGACATCTTATTTTATTAATTTCGGTAATTGTATTATAATCCAATATGGCGGTCAAGGTCAAGGTCAAAAGACCAGGTCAAGATCAAAGTCGAATGTCAAGGTCAAAAGGCAAGGTCAAGATCAATGTCGAATGTCAAGGTCAAAAGTCAAGGTCAAAGGTCATTTCAAAGGTAAAGTTTCAAAATCAATAAAATCATATTTAAATAATTTGTTTATATCTACATTAAAAATTTTTCTTAATTTCTAGCAAAAAATTATGTTTTATTTAATATGACAGACATATTTCAAAATGGCGGAAATATTTTTATTAAAAATTTTTAAATTAAATTTTTTATAGACTGTATTTTAAAATTTTTCTTGAATTTTTAGTTTAATATTTGTGGACTTTCAAGATGGTGGTCATTACAAAAAGTGAAACGGTGGGGTCATACACATCTAATATGGTGGCCGTAATTTAAATGGTAATGTTCGGGGATAATAGCGGTCGATTCCATGCTGGCGAAATTCAAAATGGCAGCCAAGATCAAGGTCAAGTTCACCTAAGATGGCTTCCGTGACGTCAGAATTAAATATGGCGACAGTAACGTAAAGTGCAAGGGTGATGTAATCATTTAAGATGGCCGTCATGACATCACAATCCTAAATGGCGGTTGGCACCTCGCACCTTGCCCTGGACCCTATGCCAGTACCGACGTTTATACATTACTTACGTGGGTCCGCCATCTTTGCGACACATTTCTGTTCATCGATTTACTTTCCATTTTCACAAAATTACTCCTACTAAATACCGTATACCGAGATCTAAGTTGTTTATTCATCAAACATGTATTTTTATTCCTGTAGTCTAATTTATATCTACATATAAATACCTACCTATATTAGATTGTATTCACAAGGAGGATGCCCTTCAGTTATTCTTATAGAGTAATAGAGAACTTAAAGAAAAATTAACTCTGGATAAGCCCTTAATATCAGGAGCGTACGCAGAATTTCATTTCGAGAAAAGATAGAACTTCATTGCCTGCTGTTTGCTTTGAAACACTTTCCTTTTGTTAGTGGACATGATAGATTTATATATATATATATATATATATATATATATATATTATAATTTTTAGGGAGGCTATGAATTATCTCCCCTTTCCTTTTCCCGTATGCCCTATCTCAATATCAATGGTTACCGGCTACTCTATACAGTCGTTACCTCCCCATGTGCTGTAAAATCAAGGTGATTTATTGATGGGAAAAAGAACGGTACCTAGAGCAATGTGGTATTCAGTCTCATCGACAATGTGGTCATTTACAGACAGATTTAGGACCACGGTGGTTAAGTGTTCAGATCACGTGCCTCCTACCAAGGTGTTCCGGGTTTCATTCTAGGCGGAGTCTAACCCTGATTATTCACAATTGGGATATGTGGCGGATGTTGTAATGCGCGATGAGTTTTCTTGGGGTGCGCTGGTTACCACATTCATTCATTCTGTTTATGTTCCATTAGCAGCTCATCAGTTTTCACCGTCTGTATTTACTTTGATGTCAATGAAACATTAAGTTCAGTACATTTAAATAAATTTCAAATTAGAAAAATTGAAGATCAATCAGCCATGGTCTATATTAAGATACCGTCCCAGCATTTTCCTGGAGCGATTTCGGACACACGTTGACAACTAAAACAAGGATGAGTGGAGCAGGATTCGAACCCGGCTCTTCCTGAATGTCCCCTTTTACGCAACCTTGAACTTGAAATGTTAACATTAAATTCAGTACTTTTCTGTTTTACACATTAACCAACTGCTCTTGACTTACCTAGACAATTTTGTTTCAAATCAAAAACATTTATGATAGTTTTATACGTATGTACCTACACAGTGGAAGATGCAAGGGGGTGGATATACCTCCCCTCCCTTTTCTAAGTTATGAAAAAATTTGCGTAAATACATGTGTCCAAATTTTAATTTTTTTTTTACAACCACGACTCCCCTCCTTTAACAGAAAACTATTCTTGAATCCGCCACTGAACTACAATAAGTATAAACATATAACAAAACGAGCAACAATTTTTCTCTTGCCTGTATTACATAAATTTAGGCATTATCATTTTTAGTAGGCTATAACATTTAAATTTTGTACATAAGTTAAAATATCTGATGTGTCATTACTTTACTTTTACGAACTGAATAAGAATATCATAAATTTGTCAGAGCATTATATTATTTTCATGTTATGAGAAATTAACATACAAGTTCTCCTTGTGTAGCTATGTACCCCGAAATTGTTACTTTTGCTTAATTTACATTGCAAATGTTTAAATTTTCTTTTGTAAATTCTAGCAATCAGGATATCCTTCGAACACTCAAAACAAGTTTTACCCGCGCTTTTACATTTAAAAAATACTGCTACAGAAGTTGCACGAGCGAGCGGCGAACTTCTGCGAACCTCAGAACTGCTTCTCGCGCAGAGGACTCCCTGCGGCTGTAACCGTAGCGGCGCATACCTCCACCTGCGCATGCGCTGGAAGGTGTCGCATACTTCCGACCAGCACAATCATGAATTAACCTACACTCTATTCAACTAAAATACTTAAACGATATTAATGAATGTATAAAAAATTTTACACATAAAATATATTCCAGTGTAGTCTCACTATCACAAAGTTTCGTTTCACACACCAATACGTTTGGTATGCTTCCTAATGTTTATGAAAGTGACTATATGTGGGTTTGTGTTGTTACACGTGTGTCCGCCTTCTATGTCCCACACTTCCGTTCATCGGCTTCTGTTCCATTTTCACGAAATTACTCCTACAAAATGCCGTATACCGAGAGCTAAGATGTTTACACACCAAAAAACTTACTAGCAAATATAGAAAAATAGTACAAATAAAAAAAAATTAAAAACACCTGTGTCCCATAAGTTGTCTCAAACTTAACCGTTCTCAAAGTAATACCAGTCGTACTCATTTCCCAACTGTCCCCGCGCTTGTTTACAAACACTGGCGACCACGTGAAGTTGTTTACAAACACCGCTGACGGAGCAACAGCGGCAGAATGATGCGTAAGACCGTAAACCCGGGACAAGTCACGCGACACAGACTGTATCCGGAGTTTTCCGACTGGGAATGGTAGCTGGTGTCAGGCGCAGAGATTAGCGCCGGGGAGCGGCGGGCGGGGTATGGGGGCAGGGTAAGCAGATTACGCGCTTCCTGCCCGCTCTCGTTCCGCCAGGAAGCGGTCCATTTGGTGGCGGACCCCCCTTCAACACCCCCGCAGTCCCGCCAGCTCCTCCTTCCACCGACCCTGACGCAACATCATTCCGTCTGGCTGCGTCCCAGAGGAGGAAGCGCGATATTTAACTCATTGAGCTCGTTCCCCGGCCGAGCGGCGCGCGGGAGGGGAGGGGCTGATTGGGCCGCCTCGCGGGCCGGAACTCACAATTGTTCGGCACCGGAATACAGATCTGACCGCGACTCGCGCCTTCCCGAAGCCACTTCCACACTCCCCACCCCTCCCCGGACAATCCACCTCAAATAACCGAGACCTCTTTGTCATCTTAGAAAATTGGATCTTCGTATCAACTACGCCGTGGATAAACGCACACGTGGAAAAAAAACTGATTTTTTTTTGCACGAGTCTTGACCAGTTTTTAACAATTTTACTAATATACCATGATTATTCTTGTGTGTTCGTGTTAAAAGTATACTTCTCACCCATAAATCTACGAAGATAAACTTACGAAGATACCTGAATACTTTGTAACCGGTGTTCCTCGGAAATTTTTAGGTGAAAATCTGTAACAGTGCATAAGCACTGAGCACTGAGATAAAAGTATGGTTGCAGACACAAACTTTCGGCACCCAAAACCACAGTTTTCTTATGTGTTGTAGGTACCACGAAACTGCCACGGAACTATGGTCTACAATGTAATCGTTCTGTTGCTGATAGTGAAGTTTGGTAACTGCCGGCTTGTAAACCATGGAGTTAGGAACTGTCAGAACACGACATGCTGTGACTAAGTTGCAGACAATCTCTACTTCACCATCGCCACATTGCAACATCGAGATCAACGCGGAACTGGTGATTGAATACGCTGATGATGGTTAATAAGTATGGATTAGAATTTATATTGTTACACAGTGATATTCCTTTAAAAGGTTTCTTCGGTGCAAACACTATAGTTCGCTCAATGTTACATGTTCCCCGCAGCACGGCGTGGCCTATTAGCTGCACTCTGCAAATTAAAATTACGTATACGAGGTTTAGTAATTTTACAATTTTTGAAGTGTTATTTTTAAAATCTTGTACAGTATGTGTAATTTTACACAAATTTTTATAGAACAACCAAATTGTGCTACAGGATTTGGTAAAAATAGCGCGAATGTAGATATTTTATTTCAATAACTAAAGTGTTAAAACTACACATTTGGATTTACATGTAAAATTACGCACACAAGTGTTATATAATAAATGTCATATTTTTTGGCCAAAAACTGTAGTTACATAACCACACTTAATTCATAGTAAAAATGCATAATTTTTGTCAGAGTAAATTTAATCCTAACAAACTTTCTGACGAAATCCCATTTAATTTACACATAGTTACCAATGCCGTATTCCTATACTTCTTAATTTGTGTGCACGATGGTCAAGAGGTTAGGATACTAGACAGTTATCCGTTAGAAGTTGCTTGGCTTCTGGGTTGTAGCTGCGTCCTTGGCGAATAATTCGCCAAGGACACGGCTACAACCCAGAAGCCAAGCTACTTCAGACAATGGCCGTGAAAGCCTGCGAACATTATTATCCGTTAGAGTTTGGTAGTACATTGATTCACTCAGATTATAAGAAGTAATTACTTGATCAATATAAAGTGATAAAAATAAAAATAGTTCTACAGTATGCATTGTGCAATAAAAAAACTATGAGCTACAAAATTAAGAATTTTTGTTAGTAGTGCAAATAAACATGAAATTTACTTAATGATACATAAATATTAACTGGCATTTGTGGTAAATTTACACATGCATGTATATGTAAATTTATAAATCACGAAGTCTATACACAAATACTAGTATAGGTTAGCCGGTCAGAGTCCTGGTGAAGTTGCGTGGTGGCAACGTCGGTGTCCACCATCTTGGATTCTGACATCATGGCCGCCATATTAAATGACATTGACCCCGGCCGACATTATGAATGACCTTGAACCCAGCCACAATCTCGTATCCGCCATTTTGTTTTTTAGAACTTTCCATCATTTTGAATTCCACATTTTTGAATTATGATGTCACATCCACCATTTTGTTTTCTAGAAATTTCCGTCATTTTAATTATGATGTCACAACCACCATCTTGGATTCTACTACTTTCTGCCATTTTAAATTATGACATCATGTCCGCCAGTTTGAAAATCCATATATACTATTGAAAAGATCGAAAAAGAATTTATAAAATAATTATTTTAATACAATTTTTATACATTTTTAATAAAAATGCACTTACATCATGGGCCTTGGAATCCTCGGTTCAAACTAGATTATTCCATTAAAAATGGGGGTTGGTACTCCCTCCATGGAGGCTACCAGCAGACTGATACCCACCCCTATTACCGATAAATATACATTACGCCTACCAGCATGACATCACGACAGCCATTTTGGATTCCGTGATCTTGTTTTCCTCGCCAGAGTTGGCTGCCGCCATATATGTTTAATTTTTCTCGCTAGAGTGCACAGTAGTGCCAGTCATCAGAATGTCAGCTGTCTTAGCATCAGTCATCTTGTCGCCTTTGGCTACCATACTGAAAATATGAATTAATTAAACAAAAAATTAAGAAAATATCCAAAAGTCATTAAAAAAATTACCTATTAATATATTGACTATTTCAATCGATTTCAGTCCTTAGATTCTTGGTCGATGCATAAATAGGTTAATTTAGCTTAAAACCTTTTCATGTAAATTATATCAACTCAATTTAAATATTACCATAAGTCAAAGTCCCAATTTCAAATAATAAAACAATACATTTTTAAAATAAAATTTATTACAAAAAATTACGTAACTATAAGACAAACAAGCAAATTATTAAAAAAAAATCGGGCATCTCTCGAGTCTCACATTAGCTACCCTCGAATTAAAGTGAGGTAGGAAGCCCAATATCTTGAAGTAGGATCATCCATTTCTTCGTTTGATAAACTTCTCCACCAAATACGTGTCGGGATACATCGTAGGCTGAATTTCCTCGACATAGAAGCTTCCCCGAATAGGCATTTGGTCCAAATCTTCGAGGTAGTATGTCCTAGATTCCGTTTCACGAATTTAGGTCATACAGAAAAGTGCAGGACTCCAAGTTTGCAGTGAAATCTTTCTCGAAGACACCTTTCTGCTTGGAGATCCGCAAAATGAAGACAAAGTTAGATTTACGCTTTCGTGGATCTTTCTTCTTCGTGTTAAGAAACACTGTCCTAAGCAGGTGATCATACGGAACGCATTGGACTTTATTTTCGTGGTAGAATGCACTGTGGAATTGTATTCACCTATCAGTTTTGGCAAGACATAGAGCCACATGTAAGTTCCATTAGCCGTGAACTGACGCCACATCTTGGTGTGCAAAGTTCTTTTAAAACTCTCAACTGCAGAGGTTTTGACATTACTAAATGTTGAGTTGTGTTTGATGAAAAACTTCTTCATCGATGCTTTGAAAGTCACATTTTAGAATTCTTTGTTGAGATCCGTTTGCCAGTGGAACGATACACACCCATCCCAAAAAATGTCTGCCATGGCCTTGATTACATCAGTCACCTTCTTCGATTTCACAGGTCTAGCCCAAGAAAACTTGCTATACACGGCGATGAGCGTCAACATGTACTTGAGACCTTGTTCATTCGAGAATATATTTTCATCTCAACAAGGTCCGCCTGGAATAATTCATCAAGTCCACGTACTACAACATTGCGTCACATGTATTTCCGCCTTGCAACTGCGTGAAGTGCGCGCGTGATTTCGCTTTGACTCAAGGTATGTAGCCAGCTTCCTTCAGTTCTTCGAGTATGGACACTTCCGTTGGTGTACGAATAATTTACTGCACTAAGCGAAGCCCGTAGCAGTCTCAAACGATCGAACAATTCGTTTTGGTCGTCCCAATGCACATAGTAAAGTTCTGACCACTTTCTAGCTATTTTAAAACTTTACCATGTACTGCAAGTTCACTAAAGATATAAGCAAGTATGTCGATTTTTTATGATCTTCGTAATCTTAGATCGTAATTGCGAAAATTTTCATGAGTTAGCTCTAGCAGTTTTTTGTACTCTTGCAAATATTCGTGAGAATAGCCTTTAGATTTTTTTTTTGCGAATCTGGACAAAACTTAAATGCCATGTGTTTTGTAATCCTTTACACATATGATATTTCCTGGTAAAAAGTATATTTCTTTAGCGCCAAGGAACTAACATTTCCTGGTGACAAGTCCATTTCTTTAGCACCGAAGAACCATTTAAAATGTTTTCTGTACACTCCATAGGTCATGTCATTTTTCCGACTCGTGAAAGAAACTTCTCCGTCAGATAATAAAAATTGGTTGTCTGTAAAGTCGGTTTACGGACGATAGTTTAACGTGACAACGTCATAAAAAAACATTGATGAAATGATTGATCCAGAAGAAAAGGAAATATCATATTCGGCCTGAGACTGAGCCGTAATAGGTTTTTGCAACCAAACCAGTTAGGCATTAAAAGTATTATATTCTTTGAGGAATAAATTTTTTTTAAATTTTTCTATCTTATGTATGATAAAATCTACCTCTGCATACTTTTATGAATAAAATTGAATCATTTTTATTGAATTATCACTATTTTGTATGGATACAAAGGAGTGAAATGAAATGTACAATTTAATTAATAAATTTACTTTTATTTGCATTCATTAATTCAAATATATTTATTAGTTTTGAAATGTTGCGTGCGCCGTATTTATTTTTACAAGTACAAAAAAACATTTCGCAGCTGCTGGGATTCAAACCGACAACCTTTGGATTGGAAGTCAGCGACGCTGACCGCGCGGCCACAAGGCCAAACTTCAATAATTTAATAGTTTCAGATGTCATATATATATTTATAAACATTTTGTTCACGGTAGGGGAATAATAATATTTCGTTTTTATAACACGATTTTATAACAAATACGCATCCCAAATACACCAAACTTATTTATAATGTGTTACCATATTTTTTAAAACATTGTGCAAAAGATCCCGGGTGTAGGTAATTTGAATTATTATGTGTAACTGTAAAACACCATTGTTGGTTCAATATGTATTTGAATATTCAACATTACTTTTAAATAACCGTACCGATTGTGCTGAAAATCGGTGGACGATCGTTAAATTACATAATAATAATAATAATAATAATAATAATAATAATAATAATAATTCTAACGGCGACAATATGATTGAAAAGTCAAATCGATGGTTGTTCCAATCGAGTGGAAGAGAGATGCCACGCATGCGTACAATGAGCATGAAGAGAGATGCCACGCATGCGTACAATGAGCAAACAGGACACATCCGTAGTGGGACATCCGTAGTGGGACATCCGTAGTGGGACACTTTTTCGTGCGTGCGGCCGGCGTTCATAGATTTATTAGACGTTGTCACGTCAAAAATAATTAATACAAATTATTTCTCCAGTGTATATGCTACTTGCTTAGGTAAAAGCGACGAACATATATAGCTACGTCAGCCCGCGGGAGGAGATAATTGCCAGGCCTGTCAACCATCGTCGGTGTCAGTATTACTAAACGGGGGTGAGGGCAGTCGTGCACCTGGTCGTATGTTGTGTACTAGTTACCCAAAAACATGTCTTAGCATATCAGGGTAACCAAGTAGTGCTTCCTTATGTTTGCGGCGGAATGTTTTCTCTCTGCTCTATAGAAGGTTCCTTCACCACGTTTTGAACGAGCCTTAGCACCTGGCGGGCACTGCGTTCTGTGTGCGCTGTTTTACAGACACTACTCGACTGGTTCTCTTTGTGGTAAACCATGCCTAGCTAATAACGCGGGTGTTAAACAACATTTATATGTTTTAGTTTTCTATAAATTTACGTCGCTGAATGTTGTGAAAATTACAAACCTTCCACAATAATAACCTTAAAAATCCAAAATATTTTGGGAATTGTTTTTATCACCTGAAGGAAAAATAATTTATAATGCAAATAAATTATACAAACCAGAACATAATCTCACTTGAAAATACACTTGAAAAAGTTAATAAACAATATTTATATCACTAATATTTACAATAAATAATTTTTTTAATTATATGGACCTGCTATCAATACCAATCACTAAAGTGTATACAATTTTTATTTGAATGTAGCCTTATTTCATCCAGTAAATTTTTCTTACATGCGGCATGCGCATCGTATGAATTCACTCTCATTCCTAAAGAAGTATAAATTCAAAATTTTCTTACAAGTTAGCTGTTATTAAACTTCAGGTATTTCATTTTATAATAGATTTTAAAATGCTCTGACCTTGAAAAGTTTCAGTTAAAATTCATGTTTATATGTTTTGGTGTGTAATAGACATCAATAATTTGCCATTGCCTATAAATTATGCTTTATGATGCAATACTGCTTATGATATTTAGGTATATTCTAGAATTTATATATTTTATTAATGGAAATTTATCATTTTGATGAATATTTGCTATGTTTGAGTAAAAGATATTTATACCATTCATTTTTAATAATATTCAGCCTGTAGTATAATTTTTAAAAACAATGAAGAAAATTATAATAAATTAACTCTCCTGAAACAATTGTTATCACTGATGTTAGCAGTATGTAAATGGCGGACCTGGTACAGGCGCCAGGCGCTGGTGCTTGTGCTGTGGAGCCTGCCGATTACTCTGACGTCACGGCGGCCATTTTGGACTCAAAAATTCCTCAAAATTCCTCAAAAATGACTCAAAATGACTCAAAAATTCCCGTTTTGAGGAAATATTTCATGTTTTCTTCCACAAAAATGCAAAAATGTGGAATTCGAAAAACCTCAAAAGTCTTTTGCCTTAGAAAGAACACAAATTCCTAAAAGCGGCTTAAAAGTCCTAAGAGCTGGCCGCTCTAAGCCGCTGACGTCAACTAGGATTATTACGTCACCGTTGCAATTTCTGTTGCGACAGCCAGCTTGAAAATCTTTATTTATTATCCGATTATATAGAAAAATATAAAATTTATAAAAAATACAATTAATAAAATTCTAATAAAAAATGTTTAAAAAACCATAATTTACAACATGGAGCTCGGAGTCCTCGGTTCGAACTCAGTGAGAGCTAAAAAAAAATATGTCGTCAGATCCTTCTTCCAAGAAAGTCGCTGGCAGACGGACTCCCCCCACCACTTTTTTCAAAGCATATATATCGTCACCTAGTATGACGTCATTTCCGCCATCTTGAAAATCCGTAAGTTTAATGACAGAAATTCGGGAAAAATTCCAAAATTCATTAAATAAATTTTTAATCAATATACTGATTGATTAGATCGATTCCCGTCCTTGGTTCAAAGCCGGAAAGAGCAAAAAAAATAAAAAAACAACAAGTCCTTCCTCCACGGAAGCTACCTAGACTGACCTCACACCACCAATACCAAGGTATATATATATCATCAACTGGTATGACGTCATGACAGCCACCTTGTCTTCATCTGCTGGAGGCCACCATCTTGTTTTCGTCTGCTAGAGTGTGCTAGCGCCATGTTAGTATAATTTTCTGTTCACCATACCTTTGTCCTCAAATGTTGGCATTGAACTTTGACCGTGACCTTGAACTTACACCTCGAACATGAACTTTGATGTTGAACTTTGACCTTGACCTTGACCTTTAAATAGTGACTTTTACCTTGGCGGCCATCATGTATCCGACATTTTGTGTTCAGTACATGCTACCAGGAGCTACCACCTACTAGAGGTCATTGCCACCATCTTTTTTTCGTCTGCTGGAGGACTCCATCTTGTGTGTGTACTCGTCTTATAGAGTACATTACCATCATACTTGTTTTAAGTTTTACCCACTAGAGTGCAGTAATCATTTATTATTACTAAGGTGCCCGCCATCTTGGAATTTGGGTGCCATCTTGGTAAATTGCAGTTATTTAGCTAGAAAATATTGCAAATATTCGTGAGAATAGCCTTTAGATTTTTTTTTTGCGAATCTGGACAAAACTTAAATGCCATGTGTTTTGTAATCCTTTACACATATGATATTTCCTGGTAAAAAGTATATTTCTTTAGCGCCAAGGAACTAACATTTCCTGGTGACAAGTCTATTTCTTTAGCACCGAAGAACCATTTAAAATGTTTTCTGTACACTCCATAGGTCATGTCATTTTTCCGACTCGTGAAAGAAACTTCTCCGTCAGATAATAAAAATTGGTTGTCTGTAAAGTCGGTTTACGGACGATAGTTTAACGTGACAACGTCATAAAAAACATTGATGAAATGATTGATCCAGAAGAAAAGGAAATATCATATTCGGCCTGAGACTGAGCCGTAATAGGTTTTTGCAACCAAACCAGTTAGGCATTAAAAGTATTATATTCTTTGAGGAATAAATTTTTTTTAAATTTTTCTATCTTATGTATGATAAAATCTACCTCTGCATACTTTTATGAATAAAATTGAATCATTTTTATTGAATTATCACTATTTTGTATGGATACAAAGGAGTGAAATGAAATGTACAATTTAATTAATAAATTTACTTTTATTTGCATTCATTAATTCAAATATATTTATTAGTTTTGAAATGTTGCGTGCGCCGTATTTATTTTTACAAGTACAAAAAAACATTTCGCAGCTGCTGGGATTCAAACCGACAACCTTTGGATTGGAAGTCAGCGACGCTGACCGCGCGGCCACAAGGCCAAACTTCAATAATTTAATAGTTTCAGATGTCATATATATATTTATAAACATTTTGTTCACGGTAGGGGAATAATAATATTTCGTTTTTATAACACGATTTTATAACAAATACGCATCCCAAATACACCAAACTTATTTATAATGTGTTACCATATTTTTTAAAACATTGTGCAAAAGATCCCGGGTGTAGGTAATTTGAATTATTATGTGTAACTGTAAAACACCATTGTTGGTTCAATATGTATTTGAATATTCAACATTACTTTTAAATAACCGTACCGATTGTGCTGAAAATCGGTGGACGATCGTTAAATTACATAATAATAATAATAATAATAATAATAATAATAATAATAATTCTAACGGCGACAATATGATTGAAAAGTCAAATCGATGGTTGTTCCAATCGAGTGGAAGAGAGATGCCACGCATGCGTACAATGAGCATGAAGAGAGATGCCACGCATGCGTACAATGAGCAAACAGGACACATCCGTAGTGGGACATCCGTAGTGGGACATCCGTAGTGGGACACTTTTTCGTGCGTGCGGCCGGCGTTCATAGATTTATTAGACGTTGTCACGTCAAAAATAATTAATACAAATTATTTCTCCAGTGTATATGCTACTTGCTTAGGTAAAAGCGACGAACATATATAGCTACGTCAGCCCGCGGGAGGAGATAATTGCCAGGCCTGTCAACCATCGTCGGTGTCAGTATTACTAAACGGGGGTGAGGGCAGTCGTGCACCTGGTCGTATGTTGTGTACTAGTTACCCAAAAACATGTCTTAGCATATCAGGGTAACCAAGTAGTGCTTCCTTATGTTTGCGGCGGAATGTTTTCTCTCTGCTCTATAGAAGGTTCCTTCACCACGTTTTGAACGAGCCTTAGCACCTGGCGGGCACTGCGTTCTGTGTGCGCTGTTTTACAGACACTACTCGACTGGTTCTCTTTGTGGTAAACCATGCCTAGCTAATAACGCGGGTGTTAAACAACATTTATATGTTTTAGTTTTCTATAAATTTACGTCGCTGAATGTTGTGAAAATTACAAACCTTCCACAATAATAACCTTAAAAATCCAAAATATTTTGGGAATTGTTTTTATCACCTGAAGGAAAAATAATTTATAATGCAAATAAATTATACAAACCAGAACATAATCTCACTTGAAAATACACTTGAAAAAGTTAATAAACAATATTTACATCACTAATATTTACAATAAATAATTTTTTTAATTATATGGACCTGCTATCAATACCAATCACTAAAGTGTATACAATTTTTATTTGAATGTAGCCTTATTTCATCCAGTAAATTTTTCTTACATGCGGCATGCGCATCGTATGAATTCACTCTCATTCCTAAAGAAGTATAAATTCAAAATTTTCTTACAAGTTAGCTGTTATTAAACTTCAGGTATTTCATTTTATAATAGATTTTAAAATGCTCTGACCTTGAAAAGTTTCAGTTAAAATTCATGTTTATATGTTTTGGTGTGTAATAGACATCAATAATTTGCCATTGCCTATAAATTATGCTTTATGATGCAATACTGCTTATGATATTTAGGTATATTCTAGAATTTATATATTTTATTAATGGAAATTTATCATTTTGATGAATATTTGCTATGTTTGAGTAAAAGATATTTATACCATTCATTTTTAATAATATTCAGCCTGTAGTATAATTTTTAAAAACAATGAAGAAAATTATAATAAATTAACTCTCCTGAAACAATTGTTATCACTGATGTTAGCAGTATGTAAATGGCGGACCTGGTACAGGCGCCAGGCGCTGGTGCTTGTGCTGTGGAGCCTGCCGATTACTCTGACGTCACGGCGGCCATTTTGGACTCAAAAATTCCTCAAAATTCCTCAAAAATGACTCAAAATGACTCAAAAATTCCCGTTTTGAGGAAATATTTCATGTTTTCTTCCACAAAAATGCAAAAATGTGGAATTCGAAAAACCTCAAAAGTCTTTTGCCTTAGAAAGAACACAAATTCCTAAAAGCGGCTTAAAAGTCCTAAGAGCTGGCCGCTCTAAGCCGCTGACGTCAACTAGGATTATTACGTCACCGTTGCAATTTCTGTTGCGACAGCCAGCTTGAAAATCTTTATTTATTATCCGATTATATAGAAAAATATAAAATTTATAAAAAATACAATTAATAAAATTCTAATAAAAAATGTTTAAAAAACCATAATTTACAACATGGAGCTCGGAGTCCTCGGTTCGAACTCAGTGAGAGCTAAAAAAAAATATGTCGTCAGATCCTTCTTCCAAGAAAGTCGCTGGCAGACGGACTCCCCCCACCACTTTTTTCAAAGCATATATATCGTCACCTAGTATGACGTCATTTCCGCCATCTTGAAAATCCGTAAGTTTAATGACAGAAATTCGGGAAAAATTCCAAAATTCATTAAATAAATTTTTAATCAATATACTGATTGATTAGATCGATTCCCGTCCTTGGTTCAAAGCCGGAAAGAGCAAAAAAAATAAAAAAACAACAAGTCCTTCCTCCACGGAAGCTACCTAGACTGACCTCACACCACCAATACCAAGGTATATATATATCATCAACTGGTATGACGTCATGACAGCCACCTTGTCTTCATCTGCTGGAGGCCACCATCTTGTTTTCGTCTGCTAGAGTGTGCTAGCGCCATGTTAGTATAATTTTCTGTTCACCATACCTTTGTCCTCAAATGTTGGCATTGAACTTTGACCGTGACCTTGAACTTACACCTCGAACATGAACTTTGATGTTGAACTTTGACCTTGACCTTGACCTTTAAATAGTGACTTTTACCTTGGCGACCATCATGTATCCGACATTTTGTGTTCAGTACATGCTACCAGGTGCTACCACCTACTAGAGGTCATTGCCACCATCTTTTTTTCGTCTGCTGGAGGACTCCATCTTGTGTGTGTACTCGTCTTATAGAGTATATTACCATCATACTTGTTTTAAGTTTTACCCACTAGAGTGCAGTAATCATTTATTATTACTAAGGTGCCCGCCATCTTGGAATTTGGGTGCCATCTTGGTAAATTGCAGTTATTTAGCTAGAAATTCGGGAAAAAATCCAAAATTCTTCAAACAAATTCACTCATAAAAGTAATTATTGATTACATCGATTCCTGTTCTTGGTTCGATCCTTGGACGAAGCAAAAAAAATATTTAATATTATAAAAAAATAATAATTTCAATAAATCATGTTCAAAATCCTAAAAGAAGCTTAAACACAACTACTAACATCATCCTATAAGCCATTACGACAGCCATATTGGATATTTGTATTTGTTGACTTATAAATTCGGGAAAAATTCCAAAATTCACCAAAAAAATAACTTATTATTTACATATTGAATTGATAGATTCCTGTCGACGGTTTGCCTCTTGTCCAGTGACAATTGTAACTAAATATTAAATAAATTTTATATTTTGGTTTCCATTACCTTTCACGGAGTTTATCAAACATTACCTCCTCAAAAATAAAACTCAAGAAAAAATACGACAATGTTCGACGAATTAAATACAGTAGTATATAATAGCCGGAGCTGGGACAGGATGCAGGATGTGGTGCCGGTGCCGGTGTCCGCCATCTTGGATTGTGACGTCACGGCGGCCATCTTGGATGGTTGTGACCTTGACCTTTGACCTTGACCCCGACGGCCATTTAGGATCCGCCATCTTGGATCCGCCATTTTGGATGACGTAATTGTGTGTTCTCGAAAATTCCGGCGTTGTGTTTTCCGCCATATTGGATGATGACGTCACCGTTGCAATTTATGTTATGACCGCCATCTTTAACTTTTTTATTTATTATCCAATTTTAATGAAATTTTTTTTAAAAATTATAAAAAAAATTAAATAATAAAATTTTAATAAATTTTTTATAAAAAATATATTTTTACGACACGGAGCTCGGAGTCCTCGGTTCGAACCCGACGAGTGCAAAAAAAAATTAAAAATGGCGACAGGCTCCTTCCTCAATGGTGGCTGCAGGCAGACTGACTCCCACCACTTTTCTTAAAGCATATATATCGTCACCTAGTATGACGTCATGTCCGCCATCTTGTCTTCGTTGCTGGAGACCACCATCTTGTTTTCGTCGGCGAGAGTGCGCTGACGCCATGTTAGTTTAGTTCTTATCCGCTAGAGTGCAGTAATCATTTATTACTGTGACACCCGCCATCTTGAAATTTGGCCGCCATCTTGAAAATCCGTAATTATTTAGCTAGAAATTCGGGAAAAGTTCCAAAATTCATTAAATAAATCACTCATTAATTTACATATTGATTCGATCCGCTCCTGCCCTTGGTTCGATACCCGATCGATGCAATAATGGTTAATTTTATGAAAAAAATAATAATTTCAATATACCATGTTCAACATTCGTAAAGAGGCTCTAAATCCTCTACGACAATCATCCTATCAGACATCAAGACCACCATATTGGAAATTCGTAATTTTTATGCTAGAGATGCGGGAAAAAGTTCAAAATTCATTAAATAAATAGACAATAAATATACTGATTGAATAGATCGACTAAGGTTCTTGGTTCGATCCCTGGTCGATAAAAAAACAACTTTAATATTTTTAAAAAGTACCACAAAAGTGAAAGGTTTGAGAAAATAAAAACACCGCAAGTTCTTTTAAAAAAAACTTTTATTACATACATACTACACTACTACAAGTACAAAAAAATACACAGACAAATTACTAAAGTTTTGTGGATTTCTCGACGTCTGCATCTGCCACCCACGAATTAAAGCGAGGTGGAAAGCCCCACCACTTGATGTAGGACAGTCCATTTCTTCGTTTTATAATCTTCTCCACCAAGTACGTATCGGGATACAATGTAGGCTGAATCTCTTCAGCATAGAAGCCGCCATGGATAGGTTTGTGGTCCAAATCTTCGAGGTAGTAGGTCCTACGCTCTGATTCACGAACATGTGTCACACGGAAAAGTTCGGGACTCCAGTTCGCAGTGAAACCTTTCTCGAAGATACCTTTCTGCTTGGAGATTCGCACAATGTCGCCGACGTTAGCTTTACGCTTTCGTGGATCTTTCTTCTTCGTGTTGGAAAACACTGTTTGAAGCAGGCGATTGTCCTTTACGTCCTTTGGCTTCATTTTCGTGGTAGAATGTACAGTGGAATTATACTCGCTTATTAGTTTCGGCAAGATGTCAAGCCACTTGTAATTTCCGTTAGCCGTGAACTGTCGCCACATCTTGGAACGCAAAGTTCTGTTAAACCTTTCGACAACAGAGGCTTTGACGTTACTAAATGTAGAGTAGTGTTTGATGCCATACTTCTTCATCAAAGCCTTGAAGGTCGCATTGTAGAATTCTTTCCCGAGGTCCGTTTGCAGGTGCGACGGTACACGTCCATCACGCAAAATATTGTTCATGGCCTTGGCTACGTCAGTTGCAGTCTTTGATTTGACAGGTCTAGCCCAAGCGAACTTGCTATAAACATCGATGACTGTCAACATGTACTTGAAACCTTTATTCAATCGGGAATACGGTATCATCTCAACAAGGTCCGCCTGGAATAAATCGTCAATTCCACGAACTATGACTTTGCGACGAAGGTATTTCCGTCTAACAGGAGCATGAAGTTCGCGAGCGATTCCGGTTCGACTCATTGTATGTAGCCGGCTTCCCTCAGTTCTTCAAGTATGGAGACTATTTCGTTGATGTGCGAATAGTTTCCTACGCTAAGCGAAGCATGTAGAATTCTAAGGCAATCAACTAATTCATTAGGGTCGTCCCAATATATATAGTCAAATATCTGACCACTTTCTAGCTTTTTTAAACCTTCTCCATGTATTGTTAGTTCACTGAAGAGATTAGCGAGAATGTCGATTTTTTCATTATCTACGTCTTTATATACACCACTATCTGGATCGTTATCGCGAAAATGTGCATTGGTTAGCTCTAGCAGTTTTTTGTACTCTTGTAAGTCTTTGTGAGAATATCCTTTAGGCTCCCTGCGAAACAGCAATTCGTACAGACCCGGAGTCCCGCGTGTTTTGAACGCTTCTACGCGCACGATATTTCCTGGTAGAAAGTCTATTTCTTTAGCACCGAGGAACCACTTATTATGTTTTCGGTACACTCCGTAGGTCGTGTCATTATTCCGGCTCGTAAACGATATCAGGTATGGTCGGACCATTGCATTAACTTGATGTCCCTTTTTCGGTATTTTTTTCTTGTGCATGGACTCTGTACTTGTTATTCCTCTTCTTATCGATCCGGTTCATACTTTCTCTTCTTTACAGTTGGCATTTCATCTTCAACTTCTGTCTTCACAATGATGGCTGATTCTTCCTTGTTTTTAAGTTCGTCGAGGCGACTAGTGATTGGTTTAAATATCTCCTCATTTTCCATCTCACGTGCAAGTCTGGTTCGTCTAGCAAGTAAATATTTTTCACGAACAGACTGTATAGCTCGATGAAGGTCACTGGCCAGGTCCGACATTGTACTGGCTGAAAACGTATTGCTAGACCTCCTTTTATACTTTTTTATTCGTTCGCAGAAACTTCTTTCTTGTGTTTGGTCAAATCTGAATTTGTTGACAAGTGAGATAGTGATGCTTTCAGACTACTTTGAAAAGTCCTCAGATCGTCACGTCTTTGTGCATTCGATACTTCGATCATGTCGCGAATGCGAGAATCCGAAGCTTCCACGCGCTGGTCTATGGCTACGAGGTACTCAAGTAATTCCTTTTTCACCCCGTCTACTTTTTGAGCCAGTAGCGAAATGTATTTGCGGATAACGTCGTCATGATACTTGAGAGCAGTACGTAAGTCTCGACTGCTACGACCGAATTTCGAAATGCTATGACTCATGTTTGGCGATAAACTGATCGAAACCTCGTCTGTACCTGCCCTTATATAGAGGCCAGTCTTTGACTATAACTAGGAATCCGTGTTCTTCTTTCCAACACAAGGAGCACATGTCTTTGAATTCCTGGAATGTCATGTCGGTGTTTACATGATCATCATAAGCGTGGCGTAAATTAAGTTCGTCCATGCGAAACAAAACTATGACATTTGCGTTGTCTCGTAGGAGATGTTTTGGAATACGACTGTACGTCTGACACAGGTAAACACAGTCTACCTTGGCGTGTCTGCCCATGGAAAAGTACTCTTGTATTATGCCTTGTTTCTCGCACATTACATCGTCGAAAACAAACACGGAATTGGCTTTTGCTTCGCTTGGAGGTACAACATCGGTATTATCGCTAAACGGAAAATACTCCAGACCATCCACCGAGCGTAGAACAGTTGCTAGGCGCTGGTACTTTGGCTGTTGCAACGACTTGGAATACAAGTAAACGTTCTCGAACCGAAGACCGTTTGGCTCCTCCAGTAAACTCAGTAAAACACACGTCTTGCCACAGTTTGACGGACCCGCCATTATGCAACGTACGGCGGAAGGCAACAGTAAGCCATGTCGTGATTCACGCGCACTAAATACATCGTCTTGCGTAATGCGTACGGGCAAACACACGTCTTGCTTGACGACCTGCATTGTACTAAAGTAATTGTATAAAATCAAACACATTTATACTTTCTGGTCAGTTGTGCGTAATGACTCGACGAGGTAAGAACAAAAAACACATCGGTGCAGGACTCGTGAACTCGCTGATAAACAATCTACCATTCGAGCTACACATTCCCGGCTACAGATTCTGCGGCCCCGGCACTAAACTAGCGAAAAGGTTAGCTCGTGGTGACGTGGGCATTAATTCTCTCGACGAAAAGTGCAAGCAGCACGATATCGCATATTCATTAAGCAAGGATCTGGAATCTAGGCACAGAGCAGATCAGATATTGGCACAGGAAGCCGAGGAAATAAGTAAATCGTCGAACGCGGGACTAGGAGAGAAAATCGCAGCGTGGGGCGTTTCCAAAATCATGAAGGCAAAGACGAAATTAGGACTGGGTGCTCGTCGAACCAGTTCCATCAAGTCAAAGACTAACTCACGCAAGACCAAACGCAAGACTGGTGCAGGCGTGCAAAAAGCCAAGCAAAAACTACAGACTCTCGACAAGAAGATTATAGGAGGATTTCTTCCTTTGCTTTTGCCTGCATTGGGTGCTCTCGGCGGCCTCATCGGTGCAACGAGCGGTATAGTGCGGGCAGTCAACACTTCGAAGAATGAGCGCAAGCAGTTAAAAGAAGCACAGCGACACAATGCCAGCATGGAAGCCATTGCCATCGGTAAAAAAAACGGCGCAGGACTCTACTTGCAACCTCACAAGGCAGGCCGAGGCATGAAAAATAAACGTGTAAAGAGAAAATCCTAAGTTCTCTACCGAAACGACCGCTCACCAACGTAGATTTAATAAAGTACGCACGCAAACTGAAAATACCAAATTTCCGCGGCGTGTTTATGCGAGACACTTTGCCCAGCAAGCCAAACACACGTGAGTGCGCCATAATTAATTTAGACACGTCGGCGGGTCGCGGCACGCACTGGGTGGCCTATGTAAAGACGGGAAAAAAAGCTACTTACTACGACAGTTTCGGTAATTTACGCCCTCCGCCCGAACTGCGACAGTACCTGGGCCGGACCACTACGATGTTTTACAATTACGAAACGGAACAGAAGCCTAATCAAACAAATTGCGGACACTTGTGTCTTCGCTTTTTAACAAACAAAAATTAGCTGACAAATAAAAATTGCTACTTAAAGGTTGTGCAGTGATGATAATTTATTAGTCATGTCGATAACACTTACCTTGACAGGTCACGCATCTGAGCTGCGGGCGGTTCATTTCCCGCCTCTGGATTTAGACGGAGAATGGTGTATCGGACTCGTAGATTTTCAAACGTATAATGCCATACCGAACATTGACGAGGAAAACTGCAAGATCTGCTTCCTGAAAAGCGAAGGGACCGCTCATGAAATACAGTTACCTGTTGGCTCTTACGAAATTGACGACATTGCAAATTACATCAGGGATATGTTACCACAGGATGTAGACTTTCAACTGCGTGGAAATCCAAACACTCAAAAAAGTATTCTAACATGCAGTGAAAATGTCGACTTTACGAAACCTGGCACCATAGGTACCATGCTCGGATTCGAATCAAAGAAGTATGATACAGGAAGAACGTACGAATCTACGCGCGCAGTAAACATTTTGCCTGTGAATGTCATAAGAATAAACTGTAATTTGGCAAGTGGAACGTATCTCAACGGAAGACTAAGCAACATGCTGCACGAGTTTTCGCCGATGGTCCCGCCAGGATATAAACTGGTCGAAGTACCGCAAAGTATCATTTACGTTCCAGTCGTCGTGAAGTGCGCACACGAAGTCGTCGTCAGAATCGTTGACCAGCGAGGACGATTAGTGAATTTTCAAGACGAAGAAATTACATTACGTCTGCACTTGAAGCGATGGGCATAAAGTTCGTAACACCGAACAGTTATAAAAGAAATCGTATTGTCGTGAATAAGAACAGTTCTCTACCAGACATCGGTGCATTAACACCTGACAACATAAAGTATCTTCTCAGTATTGGACAAGTGCCGAATAAATATGGAAGACGAAATCCTCAACGTGGAAGATCCGGTCATTTTTGAAGACAGCATTACGAAAATGGAATTGCACGAGTACCAGCCTTTCCTGCTCGGACCGTACGCACTACCATCGGAAGTACGCATTGCTGTACAGCACCAAGATATTTGTACTTTACCTTCACAGTCATTTCTACGTATAAGAGGCACGCTGACAAAAGCGGATGGTACGCACCCGACAACGACGTCAATATCCTGCAATGGTATTCTTCACCTAATCGAGCGCATTACATATGTACTCAATGGTGTCGAGGTAGACCAGACGAGAGATGTAGGCATAACATCTGCTATGAAAAATTACCTTTCGCTCACACCAAATTTACTGTCTGCTGCAAAGATGGCCGGTTGGGCTCTCGAGGATGAATATAAGCTTCCGGTTTATGCCGAAGGGAAGTTCGAAGTTTGTGTTCCTCTGTCCATGCTTCTTGGATTCGCTGAGGACTACAAGCATATAATCATTAATTCGAAACAAGAGCTCGTACTACTTCTAGCCAACACGCACATTAATGCAATTGTCGCCGCTGCAGAAAACCCTCAAGATGTCTCGCTAACACTACAGTCTATCGAGTGGATGCTGCCCCACATCCAAGTGAGCACCGTTGAACGAGTCAAGATGTTGAAGAACATAGAAAATGGCAAGAACTTCGATGTGCCATTCCGATCCTGGAGCCTGGAAACTTATCCCGGCTTGCCTCATAGTCAGCGTATCAATTGGATAGTAAATTCCAGCTTCGCTACGGAAAAACCAAGATACATCATCGTCGGGCTTCAGACCGGAAGACAGCTCAATGCAGGAGTGAGTCGCTCCGTATTCGATAACTGTCAAATACGTAATGTAAAAATATTTTTAAACAGCGAAAGCTATCCGTACGTTGACATGAACATGGACTTTGAAAGTGGAAGATATCTTCTAGCTTATCAAATGTACGCCAAGTTTCAGCAAGCTTACTATGGGCGGAGACAGTCACCGATATTGAGTCCAGACAGTTTCAAGAACAAGGCTACGTTAATGGTGTTTGACGTTTCCAAACAGGATGATCAAATAAATTCAAACATCATCGACTGTAGGATCGAGATAACGACTAGCGGAAATATTCCACCAAACACCTATGCTTTTTGTCTGATACTTCACGATCGGCTTGCTTCGTACAATTGTCGAGACAAACTTGTGAAAATTCTGACATAAATACCATTTCGTTTTCGATAATAATTTAGTTACGACCGAGCATTGCTAGCGACAAGATGTACTGCAACCTGCAAGGTTTCCAGAGCCAAAATGGATTCGTGCTCAAGGAAATTGCCGTCACTCACGACGGCCGGACTCGAACCCGCAGCTTCCGACCCCCGTATCCGTGGAAACTACTAGACGAAAAAAGTAAACGGTCTAATGAATGGCTATGTAAATATTATCACGGACTAGAGTGGGACGAAGGAAAAATTCCGTACCACCAAATGAAAAACACTATTGAATATTTACTAGTTCAAAACGAAATAATCTACGTCGCCGGACCTGAACAGAAGAAATGGCTGAGCAAGTTGTGTGATGCGTCAGTTGTAATTGTAGACTTACAGACCGACTACGGCTGTCCTTCCCTGCGCAAGCTTAGTGAAATATACGACGTGCAGCCACGTGACAAGTTTGAACGTGTCTGTGCCTGCACAAACTCGCAGCTAATGCAGAAATGGCACACACAGTGTTAGTAGGAGCCTGCATATATATAAATGACGTACCTACGTACGTGCCTTCAGTTGTTGTTCTACCCGCAAGAAGATGTTTACATTTCATCCTTCTAACGTTTACGTGAGCGCAAGACCTAGCTTCAGCAGTGTCGAGTACAGCTACTGGGATTCAGGGTATCTACGTACATATACAGAAACCTGTGATGGAGGCGCTCAGCATTGGTGGTTTGCGCACTTTCCCGTGTCCTACGAACCGACTCAGCAGCTAGTAGATTGTTGCGAACCTGGAAACTGTGCCGTCTATCACATGAGACCACACACAATCCTTCCTGCTAGCATCGCTGAGGTAGTCGCCTCGTCTGCATGTGCAACACCAAACAAGTACGTGATGCAACCTGTTGCGACCTGTGATGCTTCTACGCAGACGTCCAAACGGTGTGCGTCTCGTCGTCGCAGTTCCGGCAGTGAATCTGTCCCAACTAGCACTGAGCCAAAGCCCAGGCGTAGACGTGGTCACAGACGTCATCGACCATGTCTTGTCGGAGTAGTCGACGTCGCAGAAGATGACCAGCTGGAAACCTGTGTTCCTGATCCCGTGGCCTGCGAACCAGTTGGAACCGGAGTCGATGTTACAGTGTGTGCGGCATTAAAGACTTTGCTTGTGAAAATGCTTGATTCCTTAACTTAATGTGTATTTGTGTATGTTTTATAAATAAATGTGTAAAACTTGAACTTGTGTGTTTTTTATTTCTATAATTTTTAGGTACCTTATAAAAAAATAATTTTAAATACAGATATTATTTTGACTCATGTAGTATACCAGTAGACCGCGGGTATATATAAGCGAGGTTCAGACGACTGGACCCGCAGTTCACCTCTGACCACGGTGCAGTACGGACTAACTCTCTTCAGGTAGTTTCGTGAGGTTTAGTTATGTCGACCGGAATAGACTGTTTACCGTCAGCAGCGGGGACCTCGATGGCAGCAGCGATGATGGAGTCGGAGATCCTGATACCGACTGCAGAGGAGCCCGCGACAGCGGTGGAGATCCCGATACCGACTGCAGAGGAGACAACGATACGTGCTGTTCCATCATCAGCTGAAGTTTCATCATCTGCATTCCAGACTTCAATTAATGAAGAGCGTACAGCGCATCAATGCAAATATTGTGGCGCATCTTTTACTAAACCTACAAATGCGCGCCGACATGAAAGGAGCAGTTGTCCGAATAATTTACTGAAACGAATACAATTTCAGTGTATAAAAAGTAATAAACTAATTTCACGTCTCGATAGTTTACATCATCATTATAAAAAATGCTCCGAGAAGTATAATGAACACGGTTATTGTTTTGACTCATGTGTTGTACCAGCTGGTGAGACTATATAAGTGAGACCCTGGTGATATGAACTTCAGTCCGTCTCTGACCGCGGTGATGAACGGATCGGATAGTTAGACTTGATTAATGGACCAGTATCTAGCTATTCTTGAGAACTCGATGGAATCATTACCACTATCTACACCAACCTGGATCGAACGTCTACCATCATCAGTGCAGAGCACGATGACAACGATGTCTACAGCTACACCTGCTCTCTCAGCACAGCAGGAGATTTCGACGCGTGCAACATCTTCCGCAGAGCAGACCTCAACGGCTTCAGAAGTTAACATGTCAGCAGTGTAACAATGGTTGTCAACAGTTCCAGTGGCATTGATGAAGGAAGGAGCATCCAGCGGTGTTCTATCACCCGACTGCACGTACTGTGAGAAGATCAAAAACTTGAAATTACGGGATTATGTAATACACAATTGTAGTAATAACTCTGAACGCATTAAATATCAGTGCAACAGGTATTTAAGCAAGTTTGTACAATATGGAAGATTAAAACGACACCTCAGGAATTGTGATAGACTGGCTGTACATTCATCGGAATCAAGCTGTATATTTTGTAACAAAACATTGGCAAATATTCAAAGTGCACAACGACACGAAATATATCACTGTCCTTTTAATGAAGTCGATAATTCGTCTTTGTGTGAAAATTGTGGTGTACCAATATGTCGACCTGATAAACTGAATAGACATTTCAAGTCATGTAAAAGACTTGGTCCATACAACAAAGAAGACTGTTTGAATCGAGAAATCCACAAAACTTTAGTAATTTGTCTGTGTTTTTTTTTGTACTTGTAGTAGTGTAGTATGTATGTAATAAAAGTTTTTTTAAAAGAACTTGCGGTGTTTTTATTTTCTCAAACCTGTCACATTTGTGGTACTTTTTTAAAATATTAAAGTTGTTTTTTTTATCGACCAGGGATCGAACCAAGAACCTTAGTCGATCTATTCAATCAGTATATTTATTGTCAATTTATTTAATGAATTTTGAACTTTTTCCCGCATCTCTAGCATAAAAATTACGAATTTCCAATATGGTGGTCTTGATGTCTGATAGGATGATTGTCGTAGAGGATTTAGAGCCTCTTTACGAATGTTGAACATGGTATATTGAAATTATTATTTTTTTCATAAAATTAACCATTATTGCATCGATCGGGTATCGAACCAAGGGCAGGAGCGGATCGAATCAATATGTAAATTAATGAGTGATTTATTTAATGAATTTTGGAACTTTTCCCGAATTTCTAGCTAAATAATTACGGATTTTCAAGATGGCGGCCAAATTTCAAGATGGCGGGTGTCACATTAATAAATGATTACTGCACTCTAGCGGATAAGAACTAAACTAACATGGCGTCAGCGCACTCTCGCCGACGAAAACAAGATGGTGGTCTCCAGCAACGAAGACAAGATGGCGGACATGACGTCATACTAGGTGACGATATATATGCTTTAAGAAAAGTGGTGGGAGTCAGTCTGCCTGCAGCCACCATTGAGGAAGGAGCCTGTCGCCATTTTTAATTTTTTTTTGCACTCGTCGGGTTCGAACCGAGGACTCCGAACTCCGTGTCGTAAAAGTATATTTTTTATAAAAAATTTATTAAAATTTTATTATTTAATTTTTTTTATAATTTAAAAAAAAAATTCATTAAAATCGGATAATAAATAAAAAAAGTTAAAGATGGCGGTCGTAACGTAAATTGCAACGGTGACGTCTTCATCCAATATGGCGGAAAACACAACGCCGGAATTTTCGAGAACACACAATTACGTCATCCAAAATGGCGGATCCAAAATGGCCGTCGGGGTCAAGGTCAAAGGTCAAGGTCACAACCATCCAAGATGGCCGCCGTGACGTCACAATCCAAGATGGCGGACACCGGCACCGGCACCACATCCTGCATCCTGTCCCAGCTCCGGCTATTATAACCTACTAAATACGTTGCCGATAAGCCTAACATGAAAGTCTAGTTTTTGATACTTAGAATAACCTCTAAACCATTCATGTACAAAGCCATCCATACATATAGACCAATCGTTTTCGGACCGCGAGACCGGCTCATAAACAATGTCATACGTATAGACCAGTTATTTCCGAAACTCACGACCTTCTTCATCGTCAGCAAATTATATTCAATTAAACCATCGTAACATGTTTTTACGCTTACAAGAGGACCAATAATCCAAGAATCCCATAAAAAAGGCAGCACATTTTGGAAGCACCATCAACAAAAAGGCAGCACATTTGGAAGCGCCATCAACATAAAGACAGCACATTTGGAAGCACAATAAAAAAGGCAGCACATTTGGAAGCATAATAAAAAAACACAGCACATTTGATAGCACAATAAAAAAAGGCAGCAAATTTGGAAGCACAATCAAAAAAGGAAGCACATTTTGGAAGCACCAACAACAAAAAGGCAGCACATTTTGGAAGCACCAACAACAAAAAGGCAGCACATTTTGGAAGCACCAACAACAAAAAGGCAGCACAATTGGAAGCACCATCAACAAAAAGGCAGCACATTTGGAAAATCCATCAACTAAAAAGCAGCACATTTGGAAGCACCATCAACAAAAAGGAAGCACATTTTTGAAGCACAATCAAAAAGGCAGCACATTTGGAAGCACCATCAACAATAAGGCAGCATATTTTGGAAGCACCATCATCAAAAAGGCAGCACATTTGAAAAGCACAATCAACAAAAAGGAAGCACATTTTGGACGCACCGTCAATCAAAAGGAAGCACATTCCACAAAACGAAAGCCTATTTAACGATAAGGAGGTACATTTTCACGTACATTCTACTCGGTAGTATGTGATCGTCAATGATAAGTTAGGCTATAATGTCTCTATCAGTCTATGAATCGATAAGTTTTTAGTTCCATATGTCATTGGCTCCAATAGTCATTAGTAGTATATAATAGGGGCTCCGAAAACAGGCTTCAGGCTGTGGAGCGTGTGGAGCTGCACGCTCGAAAAAATGTCACGTTCCGGAGGCCATATTTGATGAGCGTAACGGGACACAACGTAACGGGACATAATGTAACGGGACACGTAGATCACGGCAGCCATCTTTGATCCGCCATCTTGGATACGCCATTTTGGATGTCGTCATTTTGTTTTCTCGAACTTTCCGGCATTGTGTTGTCCGCCATATTGGATGATGACGTCACCGTTGCAATTTCCGTTACGGCCGCCATCTTTAACTTTTTTATTTATTATCCGATTTTAATGAAATTTTTTTTAAAATGTTTTAAAAAATTAAATTAATAAAATTTTAATAAAAAATATTTATAAAAATTGAACTTTTTAGACACGGAGTTCGGAGTCCTCGGTTCGAACCCGACGAGGTCAAAAAATTAAAAATGGCGACCGATCCTTCCCCCTGTGGTGGCTGCTGACAGACTGCCCCCCACCACTTTTTTCAAAGCATATATAACATCATCTAGTATGACGTCATGTCCGCCATCTTGTCTTCGATGTTGGAAACCATCATCATTGTATCGGCGGCGAGAGTGCACCGACGCCATGTTAGTTTAATTCTTACCCGCTAGAGTGCAGTAATCATTTATTATTGCTGTGACACCCGCCATCTTGAAATTTGGCCGCCATCTTGAAAATCCGTAATTTTAATGCTAGAGATTCGGGGAAAAGTTCAAAATTCATCAAAAAATTAACTTAATAGAATTCTGATTGAATAGATCGACTAAGGTCATTGGTTCGATCCCTGGCCGATACAAAACAACTTTAATTTAAAAAATACCACAAAAGTGACAGGATTGAGAAAATAAAGAACACCGCAAGTTCTTTTAAAAACTTTTATTACATAAATTCAATACACTACTACAAGTACAAAAAATAATACACAGGCATAGAACTAAAGTCTTGTGGATTTCTCGATGTCTGCATCTGCCACCCACGAATTAAAGCGAGGTGGAAAGCCCCACCACTTGACGTAGGACAGTCCGTTTCTTCGTTTTATAATCTTCTCCACCAAGTACATATCAGGATACAATGTAGGCTGAATCTCTTCGGCATAGAAGCCGCCACGGATAGGTTTGTGGTCCAAATCTTCGAGGTAGTAGGTCCTAGGCTCTGATTCACGAACATGTGTCACACGGAAAAGTTCGGGACTCCAGTTCGCAGTGAAACCTTTCTCGAAGATACCTTTCTGCTTGGAGATTCGCACAATGTCACCGACGTTAGCTTTACGCTTTCGTGGATCTCTCTTCTTCATGTTGGAAAACACTGTTCGAAGCAGGCGATTGTCCCTTACGTCCTTTGGCTTCATTTTCGTGGTAGAATGCATCGTGGAATTATACTCGTTTATTAGTTTCGGCAAGATGTCAAGCCACTTGTAATTTCCGTTAGCCGTGAACTGCCACCACATCTTGGATCGCAAAGTACTGTTAAACCTTTCGACAACGGAGGCTTTGACGTTACTAAATGTAGAGTAGTGTTTGATGCCATACTTCTTCATCAAAGCCTTGAAGGATGCATTGTAGAATTCTTTCCCGAGGTCCGTTTGCAGGTGCGACGGTACACGTCCATCACGCAAAATATTGTTCATGGCCTTGGATACTTCAGTTGCAGTCTTTGATTTGACAGGTCTAGCCCAAGCGAACTTGCTATAAACATCGATGACTGTCAACATGTACTTGAAACCTTTATTCAATCGGGAATACGGTATCATCTCAACAAGGTCCGCCTGGAATAAATCATCAATTCCACGAACTATGACTTTGCGACGAAGGTATTTTCGTCTAGCAGGAGCATGAAGTTCGTGAGCGATTCCGGTTCGACTCATTGTATGTACCCGGCTTCCCTCAGTTCTTCAAGTATGGAGACTATTTCGTTGATGTGCGAATAGTTTCCTACGCTAAGCGAAGCATGTAGAATTCTAAGGCGATCAACTAATTCATTAGGATCGTCCCAATATACATAGTCAAATATCTGACCACTTTCTAGCTTTTTTAAACCTTCGCCATGTATTGTTAGTTCACTGAAGAGATTAGCGAGAATGTCGATTTTTTCATGATCTACGTCTTTATATACACCACTATCTGGATCGTTATCGCGAAAATGTGCATTGGTTAGCTCTAGCAGTTTTTTGTACTCTTGTAAGTCTTTGTGAGAATATCCTTTAGGCTCCCTGCGAAACAGCAATTCGTACAGACCCGGAGTCCCGCGCGTTTTGAACTCTTCTACGCGAACGATATTTCCTGGTAGAAAGTCTATTTCTTTAGCACCGAGGAACCACTTATTATGTTTTCTGTACACTCCGTAGGTCGTGTCATTATTCCGACTCGTAAACGATATCAGGTATGGTCGGACCATTGTATTCACTTGATGTCCCTTTTTCGGTATTTTTTTCTTGTGCATGGTCTCTGTACTTGTTAAGTCTTCTTCTTCTCGATCTGGTTCATACTTTCTCTTCTTTACTGTTGGCATTTCATCTTCAACTTCTGTCTTCACAATGATAGCCGGTTCTTCCTTGTTTTTAAGTTCGTCGAGGCGACTAGTGATTGGTTTAAATATTTCCTCATTTTCCATCTCACGTGCAAGTCTGGTTCGTCTAGCAAGTAAATATTTTTCACGAACAGACTGTATAGCTCGATGAAGGTCACTGGCCAGGTCCGACATTGTACTGGCTGAAAACTTATTGCAAGACCTCCTTATATACTTTTTATTCCTTCGCAGAAACTTCTTTCTTGTGTGTGGCAAAATCTGAATTTGTTGACAAGTGAGATAGTGATGCTTTCAGACTACTATGAAAAGTCTTCAAATCGTCACGTCTTTGTGCATTCGATACTTCGATCATGTCGCGAATGCGAGAATCCGAGGCTTCCACACGCTGGTCGATGGCAACGAGATACTCTATTATTTCGTTTTTCACACTTTCTACTTTTTGAGACAGTAGCGAAATATATTTGCGGATATCAGAGTCGGGGCATACAGTATGTCTGCTGCTACGACCGAATTTCTAAATGCTATGACTCATGTTTGACGATAAACTGATTGAAACCTCGTCTGTACCTGCCCTTATATAGAGGCCAGTCCTTTACGATGACTATGAATCCGTGCTCGTCTTTCCAACACAAGGAACACAAGTCTTTGAATTCCTGAAACGTCATGTCGGTGTTTACGTGGTCGTCGTAGGCGTGACGTAAATTAAGTTCGTCCATGCGAAAAAGCACTATAACATTCGCATTATCTCGTAGGAGATGTTTGGGTATTCTACTGTACGTCTGACACAGGTATACGCAGTCTACCTTGGCGTGCCTGCCCATGGAAAAGTACTCTTGTATAATGCCCTGCTTCTCGCACATTACATCGTCGAACACAAACACGGAATTAGGCTTTGCTTCGTCGGTAGACACCACATCGGTATTATCGCTAAACGGAAAATACTCCAGTCCTTCCACCGAGCATAGAACAGTTGCTAGGCGCTGGTACTTTGGCTGTTGCAACGACTTGGAATACAAGTAAACGTTCTCGAACCGAAGACCGTTTGGCTCCTCCAGTAAACTCAGTAGAACGCACGTCTTGCCACAGTTTGACGGTCCCGCCATTATGCATCGTACAGCAGAAGGCAACAGTAAGCCATGTCGTGATTCGCGACCGATAGTTTCATCGTTTTGCGTAATGCGCACGGGCAAACAAACATCTTGCTTGACGACCTGCATTGTACTAAATAAATTGTATAAAATCAAACACATTTATACTTTCTGGTCAGTTGCGCGTAATGACTCGAAGAGGTAAGAACAAAAAACACAGTGGTGCAGGACTCGTGAACTCGCTGATAAACAATCTGCCATTCGAGCTACACATTCCCGGATACAGATTTTGCGGCCCCGGCACTAAACTAGCGAAAAGGTTAGCTCGCGGTGACGTGGGCATTAATTCTCTCGACGATCAGTGCAAGCAGCACGATATTGCCTACTCGCTCAGCAAGGATCTGGAATCCAGGCACCGGGCCGACGAGATATTGGCACAGGAAGCTGAAGAAATAAGTAAATCGACGCACGCGGGTCTAGGAGAAAAAATCACGGCCTGGGGCGTATCTAAAATCATGAAGGCAAAGACGAAATTAGGACTGGGTGCTCGTCAAGCCAGCTCCATCAAGTCAAAGACTAACTCACGCAAGACCAAACGCAAGACTGGAGCAGGCATACAAAAAGTCAAGCAAAAATTACAGACTCTCGACAAGAAGATTATAGGAGGATTTCTTCCTTTGCTTTTGCCTGCATTGGGTGCTCTCGGCGGTCTCATCGGTGCAACGAGCGGTATAGTGCGGGCAGTCAACACTTCGAAGAATGAGCGAAAGCAGTTAAAAGAAGCACAGCGACATAATGCAAGCATGGAAGCCATTGCCATGGGTAAAAAAAACGGCGCAGGCCTGTACTTACGTCCTCACAAATCAGGCCGAGGCATGAAAAAGAAACGAAAATCCTAAGTTCTCTGCCGAAACGACCGCTCACCAACGTAGATTTAATAAAGTACGCACGCAAATTGAAAATACCAAATTTCTGCGGCGTGTTTATGCGAGACACTTTACCCAGCAAACCAAAAACCAACGAATGCGCCATAATTAATTTAGACACGACTGCAGGTCGCGGCACGCACTGGGTAGCGTATATAAAGTCTGGAAAAAAAGCTACTTACTACGACAGTTTCGGTAATTTGAGACCTCCGCCTGAACTTAGGCGGTACCTGGGCCGGACCACTACACTGTTCTACAATTACGAAACGGAACAGAGGCCTAATCAAACAAACTGCGGACACTTGTGTCTTCGCTTTTTAACTAAAAAAATAATTTAGCTGACAAATAAAAATTACTACTTAAAGGCTGTGCAGTGATGATAATTTATTAGTCATGTCGATAACACTTACCTTGACAGGTCACGCATCTGAGCTGCGGGCGGTTCATTTCCCGCCTCTGGATTTAGACGGAGAATGGTGTATCGGACTCGTAGATTTTCAAACGTATAATGCCATACCGAATATCGACGAAGAAAACTGCAAGATCTGCTTCCTGAAAAGCGATGGGACCGCTCATGAAATACAGTTACCTGTTGGATCTTACGAAATTGACGACATTGCAAATTACATCAGGGATATGTTACCGCAGGATGTAGACTTTCAACTGCGTGGAAATCCAAACACTCAAAAAAGCATTCTAACATGCAGTGAAATTGTCGACTTTACGAAACCTGGGACCATAGGTTCGATGTTAGGATTCGAATCAAAGGTGTATGATGCAGGAAGAACGTACGAATCTACGCGTGCAGTAAACATTTTGCCTGTGAATGTCATAAGAATAAACTGTAATTTGGCAAGTGGAACGTATCTAAACGGAAGACTAAGCAACATGCTGCACGAATTTTCGCCGATGGTCCCGCCAGGATATAAACTGGTCGAAGTACCGCAAAGTATCATTTACGTTCCAGTCGTCGTGAAGTG
Source organism: Bacillus rossius redtenbacheri (assembly GCF_032445375.1). Classification (NCBI taxonomy): domain Eukaryota; kingdom Metazoa; phylum Arthropoda; class Insecta; order Phasmatodea; family Bacillidae; genus Bacillus; species Bacillus rossius. The sequence continues at coordinate 29,114,155 of NC_086331.1, forward strand.
CGCACACGAAGTCGTCGTCAGAATCGTTGACCAGCGAGGACGATTGGTGAATTTTCAAGACGAAGAAATTACATTACGGCTGCACTTGAAGCGATGGGCATAAAGTTCTTAACACCGAACAGTTATAAAAGAAGTCGTATTGACGTGAATAAGAACAGTTCTCTACCAGACATCGGTGCATTAACACCTGACAACATCAAGTATCTTCTTAGTATTGGACAAGTGCCGAATAAATATGGAAGACGAAATCCTCAACGTGGAAGATCCGGTCATTTTTGATGACAGCATTACGAAAATGGAATTGCACGAGTACCAGCCTTTCCTGCTCGGACCGTACGCACTTCCATCGGAAGTACGCATTGCTGTACAGCACCAAGATATTTGTACTTTACCTTCACAGTCATTTCTACGTATAAGAGGCATGCTTACAAAAGCGGATGGTACGCATCCGACAACGACGTCAATATCCTGCAATGGTATTCTTCACCTCATCGAGCGCGTTACATATGTACTCAATGGCGTCGAGGTAGACCAGACGAGAGATGTAGGCATAACATCTGCTATGAAAAATTACCTTTCGCTCACGCCAAATGAACTGACTGCTGCAAAGATGGCCGGTTGGGCTCTCGAGGATGAATATAAGCTTCCGGTTTATGCCGAAGGAAAGTTCGAAGTTTGTGTTCCTCTGTCCATGCTTCTTGGATTCGCTGAGGACTACAGGCATATAATCATTAATTCGAAACAAGAGCTCGTACTGCTTCTAGCCAACACGCACATTAATGCAATTGTCATCGCTGCAGAAAACCCTCAAGATGTCTCGCTAACACTACAGTCTATCGAGTGGATGCTGCCCCACATCCAAGTGAGCACCGTTGAACGAGTCAAGATGTTGAAGAACATAGAAAATGGCAAGAACTTCGATGTGCCATTCCGATCCTGGAGCCTGGAAACTTATCCTGGCTTGCCTCATAGTCAGCGTATCAATTGGATAGTAAAGTCCAGCTTCGCTACGGAAAAACCAAGATACATCATCGTCGGGCTTCAGACCGGAAGACAGCTCAATGCAGGAGTAAGACGTTCCTTATTCGATAACTGTCAATTACGTAATGTAAAAATATTTTTAAACAGCGAAAGTTATCCGTACGTTGATATGAACATGGACTTTGAAAGTGGAAGATTTCTTCTCGCATATCAAATGTATGCCAAGTTTCAGCAAGCTTACTATGGGCGGAGACAGTCACCGATACTGAGTCCCGACAGTTTCAAGAACAAGGCTACGTTAATGGTGTTTGACGTTTCCAAACAGGATGATCGATTAAATTCAAACATCATCGACTGTAGGATCGAGATTTCGACTAGCGGAAATATTCCACCAAACACTTATGCTTTTTGTCTGATACTTCACGATCGGCTTGCATCATACAATTGTCGAGACAAACTTGTGAAAATTCTGACTTAAATTCTGTTTCGTTTGCGATAATAATTCAGTTACAATCGAGCATTGCTAGCGACAAGATGTACTGCAACCTGCAAGGTTTCCAGAGTCAAAACGGCTTTGTTCTCAAAGAAATTGCCGTCACCTCTGGAGACAAGACTCGAACCCGCAGCTTCCGACCTCCGTATCCTTGGAAACTACTAGACGAAAAAAGTAAACGTTCGAACGAATGGCTATGCAAATATTATCACGGACTAGAGTGGGACGAAGGAAAAATCCCATACCACCAAGTGAAAAACACACTTCAAGATTTACTAGTTCAAAACGAAACAATATACGTTGCCGGACCTGAACAGAAAAAATGGCTACGAGATCTGTGTAATGACGGAGCAGTTGAAATTGAAGACCTACAGACCGACTATGGCTGTCCTTCCCTGCGCAAGCTTAGTGCAATATACGATGTGCAGCCAAGTGACAAGTTTGAACGTGTCTGTGCCTGTACAAACTCGCAGTTAATGCAGAAATGGCACACACAGTGTTAGTAGGAGTCTGCATATATAAATGTCGTACCTACGTACGTGTCTTCAGTTGACGTTCGACCTGCAAGAAGATGTTTACGTTTCATCCTGCTAACGTGTACGTGAGCGCAAGACCTAGCTTCAGCAGTGTCGAGTACAGCTACTGGGATTCCGGGTATCTACGTACATATACAGAAACCTGTGATGGAGGCGCTCAGCATTGGCGGTTTGCGCACTTTCCTGTGTCCTACGAACCAACCCAGCAGCTATTAGACTGTTGCGAACCTGGAAACTGTGCCGTCTATCACATGAGACCACACACAATCCTTCCTGCTAGCATCGATGAGGTAGTCGCCTCGTCTGCACGTGTAACACCAAACATGAGCGTGTTGCAACCTGTTGCTACCTGTGATGCTTCTACGCAGACGTCCAAACGGTGTGCGTCTCGTCGTCGCAGTTCAGGCAGTGAATCTGTCCCAACTAGCACTGCAGTAGAGCCAAGGCGCAGACGTGGTCACAGACGTCACCGACCATGTCTTGTCGGAGTTGACGACGTCGCAGAAGATGACCAGCTGGAAACCTGTGTTCCTGATCCCGTGGCCTGCGAACCAGTTGGAACCGGAGTCGACGAGTCAGTTCGTGCGGCATTAAAGACTTTGCTTGTGAAAATGCTTGATTCCTTAACCTAATGTGTATTTGTGTAATTTTTTTATAAATAAATGTGTAAAACCTGAACTTGTGTTTGTTTTTTATTTCTACAATTTTTAGGTACCCAATAAAAATTAATTTTAAATACAGACAATATTTTGACTAATGTAGTATTCCAGTAGACTGCGGGTATATAAGCGAAGTTCAGACGAGTGGAGCCTCAGTATACCTCTGGCCGCGGTGCTGTACGGACCTGCTCTCTTCAGTAAATTTCGTAGTTACTGCTCCAATGTCGACCGGGATAGACTGTTTACCGTCAGCAGCGGGGACCTCGATGACAGCAATGATGATGGAGTCGGAGATTCCGATACCGACTGCAGAGGAGACCACGGCAGCGGAGAGCTCAATGCCTGCGTTGTCGACAGCTGCGGAGATCTCGATACCGACTGCAGAGGAGACTTCAATTAATGAAGAGCGTACTTCGAATCAGTGCAAATACTGTGTCGCATCATTTACTAGAACTTCAAGCGCTCGCAGACATGAAAGAAGCAGTTGTCCGAATAATTTACTGAAACGAATACAATTTCAGTGCAATAAGTGTAATAAACTAATTTCACGCCTCGACAGCTTACATCGTCATTATATAAAATGCTCCGAGACAGTTAAGTGCAAGTATAATGAACATGGTTATTGTTTTGACTCATGTGTTGTACCAGCTGATGAGAATATATATAAGTGAGACCCTGGTGATATGAACATTTAGTCCGTCTCTGGCTGCGGTGATGAACGCATCGGGTAGTCAGCCTTGAATAATAGACCAGTATCTAGCTGTTCTTGAGACCTCGATGGCGTCTTTACCAGTATCAACACCGACCTGGATCGAAGGTCTACCATCATCAGTGCAGACCACGATGACTACGTCGTCTACAGCTACACCTGCTCTCTCCGCACAGCAGGAGATTTCGACGCGTGCAACATCTTCTGCAGAGCAGACCTCAACGGCTTCAGAAGTTAACATGACAGCAGTGTTACAATGGTTGTCAACAGTTCCCGTGTCATTGATAAAGGAAGGAGCATCCAACAGTGTTCCATCGCCCAACTGTACGTACTGTGACAAGATCAAAAACTTGAAATTACGTGATTATGTAATACACAATTGTAATAATAATTCTGAACGCATTAAATATCAGTGCAACAGGTGTTTAAGCAAGTTTAAACGTTATGGAAGATTAAAACGTCACCTCAGGAATTGTGATAGACTGTCTGTACATTCATCAGAATCAAGCTGTATATTTTGTAACAAAACATTAGCAAATATTCAAATTGCAAAACGACACGAAATATATCACTGTCCTTTTAATGAAGTCGATAATTCGGTTTTGTGTGAAAATTGTGGTGTACCATTATGTCGACCTGATAGACTGAATAGACATTTACGAACATGTAAAGGACTTAGTCCATACAATAAGAAGACTGTTTGAATCGAGAAATCCACAAGACTTTAGTTCTATGTCTGTGTATTATTTTTTGTACTTGTAGTAGTGTATTGAATTTATGTAATAAAAGTTTTTAAAAGAACTTGTGGTGTTTTTATTTTCTCAAACCTAACACTTTTGTGGTATTTTTTAAATTAAAGTTGTTTTGTATCGGCCAGGGATCGAACCAATGACCTTAGTCGATCTATTCAATCAGAATTCTATTAAGTTAATTTTTTGATGAATTTTGAACTTTTCCCCGAATCTCTAGCATTAAAATTACGGATTTTCAAGATGGCGGCCAAATTTCAAGATGGCGGGTGTCACAGCAATAATAAATGATTACTGCACTCTAGCGGGTAAGAATTAAACTAACATGGCGTCGGTGCACTCTCGCCGCCGATACAATGATGATAGTTTCCAACATCGAAGACAAGATGGCGGACATGACGTCATACTAGATGATGTTATATATGCTTTGAAAAAAGTGGTGGGGGGCAGTCTGTCAGCAGCCACCACAGGGGGAAGGATCGGTCGCCATTTTTAATTTTTTGACCTCGTCGGGTTCGAACCGAGGACTCCGAACTCCGTGTCTAAAAAGTTCAATTTTTATAAATATTTTATTAAAATTTTATTAATTTAATTTTTTTTATAAATTTAAAAAAAAATTCATTAAAATCGGATAATAAATAAAAAAGTTAAAGATGGCGGCCGTAACGGAAATTGCAACGGTGACGTCATCATCCAATATGGCGGACAACACAATGCCGGAAAGTTCGAGAAAACAAAATGACGACATCCAAAATGGCGGATCCAAGATGGCGGATCCAAGATGGCTGCCGTGATCTACTTGTCCCGTTACATTATGTCCCGTTACGTTGTGTCCCGTTACGCTCATCAAATATGGCCTCCGGAACGTGACATTTTTTCGAGCGTGCAGCTCCACACGCTCCACAGCCTGAAGCCTGTTTTCGGAGCCCCTATTATATACTACTGTCATTGGTTCCATCAGTTATTGACTCCAACAGTCTTTTGGCTCCAAAAGGCATTGGCTCCAAAAGTCATTGGCTCCAACTGCCTTTTCTTTCAACTGCTCCAATAATATTTGACTAGAATGCTACGAGTCTAAGATACAATGAGGATCCAAGGCTACGAGTCTACAATGATCTAACTAGTTACGAGTTATACATGGTTGCGAGACTACATGGCTAAAAGACTGCGTGGCTACGAAACTAAGCGTCTATGAAGCTATAAGGAAACATGTCTACTCCGCTCCAAAGCTTCATTTCTACGAGTCTACAAGACTCCTCCAACTGCCTTCGAGTCTACAAAGCTCCAACTACTCCAGCAGCATTATTTTATAAAATTACAAGACTACTTTTTTACGTAGCTACAAGTCTACGAGGCTCCAAGTCATCATGACTACGCGACTACGAGCCATAAGGTTACGAGACTACGTGAATATGTGTCTTCAAGTTTACGAAACTGCGAGGCTACAGAGCTACGAAGCTTCTATAACACAAGTTTACGAGACTGCGAGGATACAGGACTACAAGTCTACATGAGTACTTGACTACGAAGCTACAAGTCTACATGGCTCCAATTGCGACATCTGTCTTCGGCTGAATTTTTTCTTTTGCTCCAACTGCTGAAATAGCATTATTATATAATATTACAAGGCTACTTGGTTACGTAGCTACAAGTCTACGAGGCTCCAAGGCATCATTACTACGTGACTACGAGTCATGTGGTTACGAGACTATGCGATTGTAAGTCTACATGGTTACGTGATCGCGAGGCTACAAGATTGCGAAGCTTCCAGAACACAAGGTTACGTGATTACGAGGCTACAGGACTACAAAGCTTCCCGAACACATGGTTACGTGATTTCAGGGCTACTTGGTTACGTAGCTACTAGTCTACGAGGTTCCAAGGCATCATGACTACGAATCTTCCAGAACACAAGGTTACTAGACTGCGAGGCTACAGGACTACGAATCTTCCAGGACAAGAGGCTACGTGGCTACGAGACTACATAACTCTAACTGACTACAATAGCACCATTCAGTGGTGAAAGTTAATTTATCTCATGCAAAATAACCTGTTTAAAGGAGTGTCGATTATTGTCAAAAGATGACACCACATTATGGTTACAGGTAAATATTATTTAGTTTTTTTATGTGGGATGCAGGATGCTCACTAACGATCGCAAAAGAAGGATGGCTTCGCTAAGCACCAAGGAGAAGGAAGTTCGTCTTGCTTATTAGTGATTCTCAGATGTCTCAGAGCTTATTATTATATATGACTGAGTAATGGTATTTTCGTTTGAATTCCACCTGATAAAAATATTACAAGTGATGATTTAGTAGCAGAAATTCAATTAATTAAATTTAACTCTGAATAAAATGACATGACTCATTTAGTAAAAAATCCTTCATGCTTAGATCGGTTTGTCAAAAGCAACCAGGAGCACACGGAGAAAACCATAAAAATATTGAAGAATAATCGGGAGTACATGGAGAAAACCATCAAAATATTGAGAAGAATAATCGGGAGTACACGGAGAAAACCTACACACATTTGTTTGGTATCAAAAAATCACAGAAAAAAATTAAAATAACAATAAAAGATAATAAAAATAATTAAAAATAATAATAAAAAAATAATAATTAAAAAAAAGATAAAAAAATTACAAGAAAATTCTGGCTTGGGAATTTTTCATTTGTTGAACAAGGATAGAGTTCTAGCACAAATAAGAATTTTTTAAATTTTTTTTATCTATTTTTAATTTTTATTATTATTTTTTATTGTTATTTTGAATTTTTTTCTGTGATTTTTTGATACCAAACAAATGTGTGTGTAGGTTTTCTCCGTGTGCTCCCGATTATTCTTGCCAATATTTTGATGGTTTTCTCCATGTACTCCCGATTATTCTTCACAATATTGATGGTTTTATCCATGTACTCCCGATTATTCTTGTCAATATTTTTATGGTTTTCTCCGTGTGCTCCTGGTTGCTTCTGAGAAACCGATCTAAGCATTAAGGATTTTTTACTTAATGAGTCATGTCATTTTATTCAGAGTTAAATTTAATTAATTGAATTTCTGCTACTAAATCATCACTTGTAATATTTTTATCAGGTGGAATTCAAACGAAAATACCATTACTCAGTCATATATAGGTAATAATAAGCTCTGAGACATCTGAGAATCACTAATAAGCAAGACGAACTTCCTTCTCCTTGGTGCTTAGCGAAGCCATCCTTCTTTTGCGATCGTTAGTGAGCATCCTGCATCCCACATAAAAGAACTAAATAATATTTACCTGTAACCATAATGTGGTGTCATCTGTTGACAATAATCGACACTACTTTAAACAGGTTATTTTGCATGAGATAAATTAACTCTCACCACTGAATGGTGCTATTGTAGTCAGTTAGAGTTATGTAGTCTCGTTGCCATGTAGCCTCGTGTCCTGGAAGCTTCGTAGTCTTGAAGCCTCGCAGTCTCGTAACCTTGTGTTCTGGAAGATTCGTAGTCATTTTGCCTTGGAACCTCGTAGACTTGTAGCTACGTAACCAAGTAGCCTTGAAATCACGTAACCTTGTGTTCGGGAAGCTTTGTAGTCCTGTAGCCTCGTAATCACGAAACATTGTGTTCTGGAAGCTTCGTAATCTTGTAGCCTCGCGATCACGTAACCATGTAGACTTGCAATCGCATAGTCTCGTAACCACATGACTCGTAGTCACGTAGTAATGATGCCTTGGAGCCTCGTAGACTTGTAGCTACGTAACCAAGTAGCCTTGTAATCAGGGGCGCAACAACAGGGGGGGGGGCAAGGGTATTTTACCCCCTCCCCCCTCTGAAACCTTGAAGTGGGGGAAAATGGGGGCAAAGAAAGTGCTGTGTAATCAATTTTTAGATAATAAAACTGCATAAATAGCACCATTTTCCATCTTGAAATACAAATTTTCCAGGGGGATGACCCCCGGACCCCCCGCTTCAATAGGGGGGATCGATGATTCTGTATAGAAAGGTATATTGCCCCCCCTTTGGAAATTTAGTTGTTGCGCCCCTGCTTGTAATATTATAACATAATGCATTTGGAGCAGTTGGAGCAAAAGAGAAAATTCAGCCGAAGACAGATGTCGCAATTGGAGCCATGTAGACTTGTAGCTTCGTAGTCAAGTACTCATGTAGACTTGTAGTCCTGTATCCTCGCAGTCTCGTAAACTTGTGTTATAGAAGCTTCGTAGCTCTGTAGCCTCGCAGTTTCGTAAACTTGAAGACACATATTCACGTAGTCTCGTAACCTTATGGCTCGTAGTCGCGTAGTCATGATGACTTGGAGCCTCGTAGACTTGTAGCTACGTGAAAAAGTAGTCTTGTAATCTTATAACATAATGCTGCTGGAGTAATTGGAGCTTTGTAGACTCGAAGGCAGTTGGAGGAGTCTTGTAGACTCGTAGAAATGAAGCTTTGGAGCCGAGTAGACTTGTTTCCTTGTAGCTTCATAGACACGTAGTTTCGTAGCCACGCAGCCTTTTAGCCATGTAGTCTCGCAACCATGTATAACTCGTAACTAGTTAGATCATTGTAGACTCGTAGCCTTGGATCCTCATTGTATCTTAGACTCATAGCATTCTAGCCAAATATCATTGGGACTGTTGAAGCAAAAGGGCAGTTGGAGCCAATGACTTTTGGAGCCAATGCCTTTTGGAGCCAAAAGACTGTTGGAGTCAATGACTGATGGAACCAATGACTACTGGAGCCAATGACTATTGGAGTCAAAGACTTATGAAATAAAAAACTGATTGATTCATAGACTGATGGAGACATTATATCCTAACTTAAAATTGACGATCGCATACTACCGAGTAGAATGTACGTGAGAATGTACCTCCTTTTCGTTAAATGAGCTTTCGTTTTGTGGAATGTGCTTCCTTTTGATTGACGGTGCGTCCAAAATGTTTTTCATTTTTTGTTAATTCAGCTTTTAAATGTGCTGCCTTTTTGATTATGCTTTCGAAAAATGCTGCCTTTTTGATTGTGCTTTCAAAACGTGCTGCTATTTTTATGATGGTGCTTCCATAATATGCTGCCTTTTTGATTGTGCTTCCAAAATGTGCTGCATTTTTTATTGTGCTTCCTAAAAGTGCTGATTTTTTATTTGTGCTTCCAAACTGTGCTGTCTTTTTGTTGATGGTGCATCCAAATGTGCTACCTTTTTGAATGTGCTTCCAAAGTGTGCTTCCTTTTTGTTGATGGTGCTTCCAAATGGGCTGCCTTTTAGTTGATGGTGCTTCCAAATGTGCTGCCTTTTTGTTGTTGGTGCTTCCAAAATGTGCTTCCTTTTTTTATTGTGCTTCTAAATGTGCTTCCTATTTGATTGTGCTTCCAAATGTGCTGCCTTTTTTGATTGTGTTTCTAAATGTGCTGCCTTTTTTTATTGTGCTTCCAAATGTGCTGTATTTTGTTGATGGTGCTTCCAAATGTGCTGCCTTTTTTGATTGTGCTTCCAAATGTGCTGCCTTTTTGATTGTGCTTCCAAAATGTTCTGCATTTTTGATTGTGATTATAAAATGTGCTGCATTTTTGATGATGGTGCTTCCAAAATATGCTGCCTTATTTTTGATGGTGCTTCCAAATGTGCTGCCTTTTTGATTGTGCTTCAAAAATGTGCTTCCGTTTTGTTTATGGTGCTTCCAAATGTGCTGCTTTTTAGTTGATGGATTTTCCAAATGTGCTGCCTTTTTGTTGATGGTGCTTCCAAATGTGCTGCCTTTTTGTTGTTGGTGCTTACAAAATGTGCTTCCTTTTTTGATTGTGCTTCTAAATGTGCTTCCTTTTTTGATTGTGCTTCTAAATGTGCTTCCTTTTTTGATTGTGCTTTTAAATGTGCTTCCTTTTTTGATTGTGCTTTCAAATGTGCTGCATTTTTTGATTGTGCTTCCAAATGTGCTGCCTTTTTTATTATGCTTCCAAATGTGCTGCCTTTTTTATTGTGCTTCCAAATGTGCTGTCTTTTTGTTGATGGTGCTTCCAAATGTGCTGCCTTTTTGTTGATGGTGCTTCCAAAATGTGCTGCCTTATTGATGGGATTATTGGATTATTGGTCCTCTTGTAAGCGTAAAAACATGTTACGATGGTTTAATTGAATATAATTTGCTGACGATGAAGAAGGTCGTGAGGTTCGGATATAACTGGTCTATACGTATGACATTGTTTATGAGCCGGTCTCGCGGTCCTTAGACGATTGGTCTATATGTATGGATGGCATTGTACATGAACGGTTTAGATTTTATTCTAAGTATCAAAAACTAGACTTTCATGTTAGGCTTATCGGCAACGTATTTAATTCGTCGAACATTGTCGTATATTGTCTTGAGTTTTATTTTTGAGGAGGGAATGTTTGATAAACTCTGTGAAAGGTAATGGAAACCAAAATATAAAATTTATTTAATATTAGTTACACTTGTCACTGGACAAGAAGCAAACCGTTGACAGGAATCCATCTATTCAATATGTAAATTAATGAGTTATTTTTCGGTGAATTTTGGAATTTTTCCCGAATTTATAAGTCAACAAATACAAATATCCAATATGGCAGTCTTAATGGCTTATAGGATGATGGTAGTAGTTGTTTTAAAGCTTCCTTTAGGATTTTGAACATGATTTACTGAAATTATTTTTTTTATAAAATTTAATATTTTTTGCTTCGTCCAAGGATCTAACCAAGAACAGGAATCGATGTAATAAACCATTACTTTAATGAGTGAATTTGTTTGAAGAATTTTGGATTTTTCCCGAATTTCTAGCTAAATAACTGCAAATTACCAAGATAGCACCCAAATTCCAAGATGGCACCCAAATTCCAAGATGGAGGGCACCTTAGTAATAATAAATGATTACTGCACTTTAGCGGGTAAAACTTAAACAAGTATGATGGTAATGTACTCTATAAGACGAGTACACACACAAGATGGAGTCCTCCGGCAGACGAAAAAAAGATACTGGCAATGACCTCTAGCAGGTGGTAGCTCCTGGTAGCATGTACTGAACACAAAATGTCGGATCCATGATGGTCGTCAAGGTCAAAGTCAAATTTAAAGGTTAATGTCAAGTTTCAAGGTCAAGGTCAAATTTAAAGGCCAAGGTCAAAGTTCAAGGTCAAGGTCAACGTTAATGGTTGAGGTCAAAGTTCAAGGTCACGGTCAAAGTTCATTGCCAACATTTGAAGACAAATGTATGGTGAACAGAAAATAATTATACTAACATGGCGCTAGCACACTCTAGCAGACGAAAACAAGATGGTGGCCTCCAGCAGACGAAGACAAGGTGGCGGTCATGACGTCATACCAGTTGACGATATATATACCTTGGTATTGGTGGTGTGAGGTCAGTCTTGGTAGCTTCCGTGGAGGAATGATTTTTTTATTTTTTTATTTTTTGCTCTTTCCGGCTTTGAACCAAGGACGGGAATCGATCTAATCAATCAGTATATTGATTAAAAAATTTATTTAATGAATTTTGGAATTTTTCCCGAATTTCAGTCATTAAACTTACGGATTTTCAAGATGGCGGAAATGACGTCATACTAGGTGACGATATATATGCTTTGAAAAAAGTGGTGGGGGGAGTCCGTCTGCCAGCGGCTTCCTTGGAAGAAGGATCTGACGACATATTTTTTTTTTGCCCTCACTGAGTTCGAACCGAGGACTCCCAGCTCCATGTTGAAAATTATGGTTTTTTAAACATTTTTTATTAGAATTTTATTAATTGTATTTTTTATAAATTTTATATTTTTCTATTTAATCGGATAATAAATAAAGATTTTCAAGCTGGCTGTCGCAACAGAAATTGCAACGGTGACGTAATAATCCTAGTTGACGTCAGCGGCTTAGAGCGGCTAGCTCTTAGGACTTTTAAGCCGCTTTTAGGAATTTGTGTTCTTTCTAAGGCAAAGGACTTTTGTGGTTTTTCGAATTCCACATTTTTTATTTTTGTGGAAGAAAACGTGAAATATTTCCTCAAAACGGGAATTTTTGAGTCATTTTGAGTCATTTTTGAGTCCAAAATGGCAGCCGTGACGTCAGAGCAATCGGCAGGCTCCACGGCACAATCAACAGCGCCTGGCGCCTGTGCCAGGTTTGCCATTTACATACTACTGATGTTATTTAATAATTTTTAATTTATATCCTTCATTTATTACTTTTGGCATTGTAAACAGTATTTTACATTGAAATTTAAGCCGTATATACAAAACCCAGAACTTTATGACTATTGTTGTTCGAATGTCAACGCAATTCAAGACCGCTCTTAGAACTATTGGTCATGCCATTAGAAAACTAAAATAGTTTTATTTTATGAAATGCAACACTTTAAGTATGTTTTTTTAACCTGTGTCATTTTACATTGAACTCATCTTTTTTGATAGTTTCTGTGGTGATATTGATACTGGAAAAAGTTTAACTTCACAGCATTCCAGCCTTTAGGAACCAGCATTTTTTATTTTAAGAACTTTTAAATGAATATAAATTAAGGTAATAGCGTCTAAAATGGTGTAGACTGTGTGACTTAGTGTTAAATCCACTTCATTTGAAGTGTAAATAAGTAATTTGACCATTTGCAACAATACTGAAGTGATTAAAGAATGGTCTTAAGTGGTTTTATGTATAAGACAGTGTTATTATCAGCGATATATCAAAGTGAGCGGCATATTAAGTGAGTACATTGTCTGCAAATCTTTTCCTCACTTATACACACACTTAATACTATTTTGAATAAACAGTATTGTTTGTTATATGTGTATCATGAGAGCATAAAATACGGACAAAAAGTGATTTAAGTAATCTAACTAACACATACCTTCACGAGTGAAAATAACGAATTTTGTAGTTGAACATGATTTGTAATTTTCTGGTTATCACTCACTCAGCGGTCCTTTCTGAAGGTTTCTTGTGACTACCACTGAGCCTAAGCTAACCTAAGGGATCCCAAATATTTAAAACATCAGCAAAACATTACCAGTGTTGTGTTATTTCTAAGTCTTAATAAACTGATTAAATTGAATGAACGATTGTTTTTTTCATGTGTCCGACATATAGGCTATCCGTAATTTTAACAGTCGTTCAACCATAAAATTACTTAATGTTTGGTTTTGTGTATTACTGTTATGTTGCGATTTTATTATTTCTGAAGTAAATTGCACAACAATTTATTAGAGACACTAATCCATATCTTGGTATAATAAATTATATTGATTATCAGTACTTCACTAACTGTGGAATTTACTGTTGCTCAATTAAAAACCACCATTAAAAATAGTTTCATGATATTTATATTGTTCAGTTTTATTTGAATATATATATTGTTTTCTCCTGTATGCATTACAATACATCGCCTACCATAACACACACTATTTTATTGATCAGTGTGGTATTGTTTGTAATTTTTTTAATCCTAACTATCCAGACGATAATAATTCAATTATATCAACAGTACAGACATGTTTAAGAAATCTTTATTCAGAGTTATTACTATAGAACATTAGTATATATAGTATATATAGAAAATTGGTACAAAGGGCTGAAAACTTTCCAACTATATTTACGTAAATTTTATGTAATTAAACACTCTTAACTTTACTAAATATTTTTATTTTTACATTTTTTGTCATTACTTTTGTCCATTACACATTATTTAATCATGTTTAATAATGTTTACTTAAATTAATTAAAAAGATTTCTCACAATTTTTTATAGTGCGTCGTACTGCACGAAATATGTCATTTTACAAGACGTGGGTAAAAAAATCATTAGCGTAAGCCTATACAAGAATAATAGTAATAAAGTCGAGTGTGCACAAATGCAATGACATTAAGATATGCTGTTATTTAACCAAACTGAAGGCTTTTACTTAAAGGTGCTCCTTAGTCCCTCACTATTTTATTCATAAGTAGTATCGTGAAAAGAGATCCCTGCTGTATTGCTAGCTGCCTCGCTACTCTTCGCTTTGCGGCAGTGAGTGGACAATCCAGTCGCGGCGCTTCGCTTCTCCTCTCCTCGCTGGCAGTATGCGCCAACCTACTTGTGGCCCTTCGCTTCTCCACTACTCGCTGGAAGTGGGCGCCAACCTAGACGTGGCCGTTCGCTACTCCTATTGTCGCTGGCAGTGGGAGCCAGACTGGTCGCAGTGCTTGGCTTCTTTCCTCACTGGCAGTAGGCGCCAAAATGATCTAGGTGGTTCGCTTCTCTCCTCGCTGGCAGTGGGCGCCAATCTGGTCACGGTGCTAAGCTTCTCCTCTCCCCGCTGGCTTAGGGCGCCAACCTAGTCGCGGTGCTTCGCTTCTCCACTCTTCGCTGGCAGTGGGCGCCGACCAGGTTGCAGACCTTCACCTCTCCTCACGTCACTGGCAGTGGGCGCCAACCTAGATGTGACCCTTCGCTTCTCCTCTTGTCGCTGGCAGTGGGAGCCGAACTGGTCGCAGTGCTTGGCTTCTTTCCTCGCTGGCAGTAGGCGCCAAACTGATCGAGGTGCTTCGCTTCTCTCCTCACTGGCAGTGGGCGCCAATATGGTAGCGGTGGTGCTTCGCTTCTCCTCTCCCCGCTGGCAGTGGGCGCCAACCTAGTCGCGGTGCTTCGCTTCTCTCCTCGCTGGCAGTGGGCGCAAACCTGGTTGCGGTACTACGCTACTCCTCTCGTCGCTGGAAGTAGGCGCAAACCTGGTCGCAGTGCTTCGTTTTCCCTCTCCTCTCTGACAGTGGTCGCTGACGTGGTCGCGTTTCTTCGCTTCTCCTTTCCTTGCGGGCAGAATGCGCAAACCTGGTCGCGGTAATACGTTTCTCCACTCCTCGCTGTCAGTGGGCGGCGAACCTGGTTGCAGCCCTTCGCTTCTCCTCTCGTCGCTGGCAGTGGGCGCCAACCTAGTTGTGGCCCTTCGGTTCTCCTCTAGTGTGTAACAGTGGGCGCCAACCTAGTCGTGGCTCTTCGCTCCTCTTCTCCTCGCTGGCATTTGGCGCCACTCTGGTTGCGGTGCTTCGCTTCTCCTCTCCTCGCTGGCAGTGGGCGCCAACCTAGTCGCGGTGCTTCGCTTCTCCTCTCGTCGCTGGCAGTGGGCGCAAACCTGGTAGCGGTGCTTCGCATTTCTCCCTCTCCTCGCTGGTAGTGGGCGCAAACCTGGTCGCGTTGCTTCGCTTTTCCTTTACTCGAGGGCAAATGGCACCGACTTAGCCGCGGCTCTTCGCTTCTCCTCTACTCGCTGGCAGTATGCACCAACCTAATTGTGGTCCTTCGCTTCTCCACTCCTCACTGGCAGTGGGCACCAACCTGGATGAAGCTCTTCGTTTCTCCTCTTCTCGCTGGCAGTGGGCGCCGACTTAGCCGCGGCTCTTCGCTTCTCCTCTCGTCGCTGGCAGTAGGCGCAAACCTAGTCGCGGTGCTTCGCATTTCTCCCTCTCCTCGTTGGAAGTGGGCGCTGACCTAGTCGCGTGTCTTCGCTTCTCCTTTCCTCGCGAGCAGTTGACGCCAACCTGCTTGCGGAGCTTCGCTTCTCCTCTCCTTGCTGGCAGTGGGCACAGACCTTGTCGCGGTGCTTAGCTTCTCGTCACCTCGTGGGCAGTAGGCGCCAACCTGTTTGCTGTTCTTCGCTTTTCTTCTACTCGGTGGCAGTGGGCGTCAACCTGGTCGCGGCACTTCGCTTCTCCTCTTTTCGCTTAGATTTTGCTTTGCGCACCTTTATTGGGTATGCAGTTTAAAAATGTGTATTTTCTATTTCCATCATTTCACTGGTGCAGCATTACTTAATTCTAAATTATCTGTCAGAATTAAGTTCGTTTTGCATTGGTAATTCGAATATAATTCTTGTATTTTTTAGAGATTTGTTTACTAACTTTATTTTAAAAAAAATCTGAAATGTGTATATGGACAGTGATTTTTATAATTGACATTTTAATTTTAACTTAACAAATTCTCTCTCAAAATATATATTTTGAAAATACTTGCTGGTTGTTTTATATGCAAAGTAGTGAGGTTTGTTATACATTAAATATCAGAAGGAATGTAATCTGATTCTACGTGAATTATGTGTGATTTATTGAATAAATGTAACTTGAATACAATCAACAATAATTATAATTAAGGAGCAAATTAGAGTGTAGAATACTACATTGTGACGAGGAGGATGGGTTGAACCACTTTTAGCCCGCTTAACGGAGTTACCAAAATAACCCTCAGAATGACACATACGTACAGAGCCAAAATAACAAATAGTAGTATTTTATTTATTATTTGTAAATTACAGTTGGGGTCTTTTTAATTTTATTTTTGTATTACAAACGTTCTTGTCCTCCGAAGTGTCCACCTCGGGGCTAGACTATTACTCGTCGATCCAACCTCAGTATTAGCAGTATCCCGGGCTCCCGCGACGATGGCTCCGTTTTCAAATCTAGAAGAAAGTATTCCAGATAAATTAGTATGTGTATTTCCCGAGGTCAGAATTCAGAAACGATTTTTTTAGTGAACCAAAACTGGCTCATGGAAAAATCTATTGAACTGGCCACAGCATTTGAAACATTATTGCGTGGAGTAGCGGAAATGAAGAATGAAAGAGATACAACAGAAGGACTAAACATTCATTATACCTACACACACACATGTTCAAAGAAATTCCAGAAATGTGGCTATCAAACCGCAATAGTAGTATAGGAATGTATGTACTGAAACTGGGTCCGGGGCGTGGTGTGTGGTGGAGCCGACCGCCATCTTGGATTGTGACGTCACGGCGGCCAACTTGAATGAGTGTTACGGGACACAGCGTAACGGGACAAGTAGGACATTGACCTTTGACCCTCAAAATTTGCCAAAATTGGGCAAAAATTGCCCAAAATTCCTCAAAAATCGCCAAAATTTACATTTCTGTGAAAAAAAATTCCGCCAAAAAATCTAAAAAATTCCTCAATTCAAAAATTAGGATTTCGAAAATCAGGATTTCGAAAATCCTTAAAAGTCGTTTTGCCCTAGAAAGAACCCAAATTCCTAAAAGCGGCTTAAAACTCCTAAGAGCTAGCCGCTCTAAGCCGCCGAAGTCATGGCCTTGACAACTAGGATGCCATGGCAGCCATATTGGATGATGACGTCACCGTTGCAATTATCGTTATGGTCGCCATCTTTAACTTTTTAATTTATTATCCGATTTTAATGAATTTTTTTTAAATTTATAAAAAAATTCAATTAATAAAAATTTAATAAAAAATATTTAAAAATCATACATAAACGACACGGAGCTCGGAGTTCTCGGTTCGAACCCGGTGAGGACAAAAAAATAAAAATGGCGACCGATCCTTCCCCCGTGGTGACTGCTGGCAGACTGACTCCCACCACTTTTTTTCAAAGCATATATATCGTCACCTAGTATGACGTCATGACCGCCATCTTGTCTTCGATGCTGGAAGCCATCATCATCATCATCATTGTATCGTCGGCTAGAGTGCGCTGACGCCATGTTAGTTTAATTCGTATCCGCTAGAGTGCAGTAATCATTTATTATTGCTGTGACACCCGCCATCGTGTCATTTGGCCGCCATCTTGGAAATCTGTAATTATTTAGCTAGGAATTCGGGAAAAGTTCCAAAATTCATTAAATAAATCACTCATTAATTTACACATTGATTCGATCCGCTCCTGTCCTCGGTTCAATACCCGATCGATGCAATAATGTTTAATTTTACGTAAAAAATAATAATTTCAATAAACCATGTTCAACATCCGTAAAGAGACTCTAAATCCTCTACGACCATCATCCTATCAGACATCAAGACCACCATCTTGAATTCATGTAATAATGTAGCTAGAAAAGCGGGAAAAAATCCAAAATTCATTAAATAAATTTGTAATCCATATAATGATTGATTGGATCGGCTAAGGTCCTTGGTTCGATCTCTGGCCGATACAAAACAACTTTAATTTAAATAAATACTAAAAAAGTGTTAGGTTTGAGAAAATAAAAACACCACAAGTTCTTTTAAAAAAATTTTATTACATAAATTCAATACACTACTACAAGTACAAAAAAAAAACACTACAAATTAACAAAGCCTTTTGGATTCCTCGATTCAAACAGTCTTCTAATTGTACGGACTAAGCCTTTTACATGACTTTAAATGTCTATCCGATCCGGTCATCACCGCAGCCAGAGACGGACTGAAGTTCATATCACTTATATAGTCTCATTAGCCGGTACAACACATGAGTCAAATCAATAACCATGTTCATTATACGTCTCGGAGCATTTTTTATAATGACGATGTAAGCTATCGAGACGTGAAATTAGTTTATTGCACTTATTGCACTGAAATGGTATTCTTTGAACATTATTAGAACAACCGCTTCTTTCATGTCTGCGAGCATTTGAGGTGATAGTAAATGATGCACCACAGTATTTGCACTGATGCGAAGTACGCTCTTCATTAATTGAAGTATTCAATGCTGATGAAACTTCAGCTGATGGTGGAACAGCACATATCGAAGTCTCCTCCAGTGTTGTCAGAGGCGTTGCCAACGGGATCTGCTCCAACATCGTCGGCGCCGACGTCATGGTTCCCGTAGTCGATGGTACATCCTCCATCGAGTACGACGTTAAAGTCGGTAAAGATGACATCCAAGTCTCAAGAACAGGCAATTACACAACTTATGCACCAGAAGAAACAATCTAGGTGATCCGTACACCGTCGACGGCAGTAACAAACTGAGCGTCCTGCTGTCTAGGACTCGTTTATATACATTAACCGGTTTGAATAATACGCTAGTCAAATCAAGAACAATTTACTAAAATACTAGAGTCAAAACAACATTAAAAAAATAGAAGCACCATCAACAAAAAGGAAGCACATTTGGAAGCACCGACAACGAAAAGGCAGCACATTTGGAAGCACCGACAACGAAAAGACAGCACATTTGGAAGCACCGACAACGAAAAAAGGCAGCACATTTGGAAGCACCGACAACGAAAAGGCAGCACATTTGGAAGCACCGACAACGAAAAGGCAGCACATTTTACAGCACCAACAACGAAAAGGCAGCACATTTGGAAGCACCGACTACGAAAAGGCAGCACATTTGACAGCACCGACAACAAAAAGGCAGCACATTTGGAAGCACCTACTACGAAAAGGTAGCACATTTGGAAGCACCGATTACGAAAAGGCAGCACATTTGGCAGCACCGACAACGAAAAGGCAGCACATTTGGAAGCACCGTCATCGAAAAGGCAGCACATTTGGAAGCACCGTAAGCGAAAAGGCAGCACATTTGGAAGCACCGACTACGAAAAGGCAGCACATTTGGAAGCACCGACAACGAAAAGGCAACATATTTGACAGCACCGACAACGAAAAGGCAGCACATTTGGAAGCACCGACAACGAAAAGGCAGCACATTTGGAAGCACCGACAACGAAAAGGCAGCACATTTGGAAGCACCGACTACGAAAAGGCAGCACATTTGGAAGCACCGACAACGAAAAGGTAGCACATTTGGAAGCACCGACTACGAAAAGGCAGCACATTTGGAAGCACCGACAACGAAAAGGCAGCACATTTGGAAGCACCATTATCGAAAAAGCAGCACATTTGGAAGCTCCATCAACAAAAAAAAAAAAAAAGGAAGCACAAGTTACGAGATCTAAGTCTTAGTTAGAAATCAGAATACAAGAAATAAAAACATTAAATTCTTATAATTATATTTTTTATTTTATTGCTTTACATTATACAAATGCAAGTAAAACAAGCCATTATTGTATGTAGCCAGCATTCCTCAGTTCCTTGAGTATGAAGGATATTTCTTTGATGCACGAATAGATTCCTGCACAAAAAGAACCATGTAGAAGTCTTAGCCGGTCAACCAATATGTTTGGATCTTTCCATGAT
Organism: Bacillus rossius redtenbacheri; assembly: GCF_032445375.1. Taxonomy (NCBI): domain Eukaryota; kingdom Metazoa; phylum Arthropoda; class Insecta; order Phasmatodea; family Bacillidae; genus Bacillus; species Bacillus rossius. The sequence continues at coordinate 29,134,153 of NC_086331.1, forward strand.
GTGTAATCATTCTCTTCTACCACCATCTGCCTTGCACCTTTATAATAAATATTAAGATCTCTGGTGTCTTCCGTTTTACCACCAACCTCAGGGTAACTTTCATGTTTGAGACGGTGATCATCACAAGCTTGATCAGATTTATTTAATATATCACGTCGATTCCACCGTTTCGGTCTCAGGACACCGCCACATTCTTCGATCTTGGCAGCTGTAGGTGCTTCATCATAGTCTATGTCTTTGTCAACAGCCTCAGAGTCACTGTAACAATCACCGTAGAAGGAATCGTTTTCACCCAATTTACCGTAATAATTCGATGTTGATGATGTTGAAGTGTCTTCATCGTCTTCATGCTTCCTTTTTAGGAGTCCATCATTTTTACAAAGTAGGAAAGATCTACCTGAATTCGGCAGGAATATATTCTCACTTTTCACGTTAAGGATTCTTCCATTGTCTTCATTCTTCCGTAAATCATCAACCTCCATCAATTTAAGTTCTTTGTCGAGATCGGAACAGCCAAGAAAATTATTGTCGTAATGCAGATCACTCTTCCTTAGGCTAGTAGATTCATCGTTGTCCTCTAGCTTGTACGCAGGCTTGGCGCTACAAGTTCTGCCATGTCTTTTTAGGCTCTCTCTCCGCGTAAACGACTCGCTACACCGAACACAACTTATCATATTGCGCAGTGGAATTTTAACACAGTCATTCTTCTCGTGTTGTCTTTTATTCTTTCTCAAGATAAACTCTTTACTACAAAACTTACACCTATGTTCTTTTGATACAGCGTCAGATCCCAAATCGGAATTCATATTAGTTACTGAGACTAATGCCATATACCAATTGAGTGTTTTAAATTAGATCCAATACTTAAATAGAAATTTTTTCATATTTCATCAGCGAGAATTAATATATCTCATGCAAAAGTACTTTATGCATGTAGTTCTGCTTTTCAACAACAGATGTCGCCACATGTTGCTTGCAGGTAAATAATATTTAGTTCTTTTATGCGGGATGCGGGATGCTCACTAACGATCGCAAAAGAAGGATGGCTTCGCTAGACGCCAAGGAAAAGGAAGTTCGTCTTGCATGTTGGTGCTTCACAGATGTCTCATGGCGTAATATTAATTTGACTGAGTAATGATATTTGTTAATTCCACCTGATAAAAACATTGCAAGTTTTGATTTAGTAGCAGAAATTATCGAATTAAATGTAACTCCAAATAAAATGACATGTCTCATTAGACAAAAAAAAATCCATGCAGAGAGCGGTTTCTCAGAATAGTCAGAAACACTTGAAGAGACCACAGGAAAGATTGTAAGAACACGGGAAAAACCATCAAAATATTGACAAGAATAATCAGGAGCACACATAGAAAACCATCATAATATTGGCAAGAATAATCAGGAGCACACGGAGAAAACCATCATAATATTGACCAGATTAATCAGAAGTACTCGGAGAAAACCACCACATGTTTTTTTTGATATCATAAAATTACAGGAAAAAATATTTAAAAATAAAAATAAATTAATAAAAAAATAAAAAATGCATAAACAGTTTCTGCTAACTTGTAAACTTATCATTGTTGAGCAAAGATAGATTTCTTGTACAAGCCAGAAATTTGTGCATTTTTTTATTTTTATTTTTTATTTTTTATTAATTTATTTTTATTTTTAAATATTTTTTCCTGTAATTTTATGATATCAAAGAAAACATGTGGTGGTTTTCTCCGAGTACTTCTGATTAATCTGGTCAATATTATGATGGTTTTCTCCGTGTGCTCCTGATTATTCTTGCCAATATTATGATGGTTTTCTATGTGTGCTCCTGATTATTGTTGTCAATATTTTGATGGTTTTTCCCGTGTTCTTACAATCTTTCCTGTGGTCTCTTCAAGTGTTTCTGACTATTCTGAGAAACCGCTCTCTGCATGGATTTTTTTTTGTCTAATGAGACATGTCATTTTATTTGGAGTTACATTTAATTCGATAATTTCTGCTACTAAATCAAAACTTGCAATATTTTTATCAGGTGGAATTAACAAATATCATTACTCAGTCAAATTAATATTACGCCATGAGACATCTGTGAAGCACCAACATGCAAGACGAACTTCCTTTTCCTTGGCGTCTAGCGAAGCCATCCTTCTTTTGCGATCGTTAGTGAGCATCCCGCATCCCGCATAAAAGAACTAAATATTATTTACCTGCAAGCAACATGTGGCGACATCTGTTGTTGAAAAGCAGAACTACATGCATAAAGTACTTTTGCATGAGATATATTAATTCTCGCTGATGAAATATGAAAAAATTTCTATTTAAGTATTGGATCTAATTTAAAACACTCAATTGGTATATGGCATTAGTCTCAGTAACTAATATGAATTCCGATTTGGGATCTGACGCTGTATCAAAAGAACATAGGTGTAAGTTTTGTAGTAAAGAGTTTATCTTGAGAAAGAATAAAAGACAACACGAGAAGAATGACTGTGTTAAAATTCCACTGCGCAATATGATAAGTTGTGTTCGGTGTAGCGAGTCGTTTACGCGGAGAGAGAGCCTAAAAAGACATGGCAGAACTTGTAGCGCCAAGCCTGCGTACAAGCTAGAGGACAACGATGAATCTACAAGCCTAAGGAAGAGTGATCTGCATTACGACAATAATTTTCTTGGCTGTTCCGATCTCGACAAAGAACTTAAATTGATGGAGGTTGATGATTTACGGAAGAATGAAGACAATGGAAGAATCCTTAACGTGAAAAGTGAGAATATATTCCAGCCGAATTCAGGTAGATCTTTCCTACTTTGTAAAAATGATGGACTCCTAAAAAGGAAGCATGAAGACGATGAAGACACTTCAACATCATCAACATCGAATTATTACGGTAAATTGGGTGAAGACGATTCCTTCTACGGTGATTGTTACAGTGACTCTGAGGCTGTTGACAAAGACATAGACTATGATGAAGCACCTAAAGCTGCCAAGATCGAAGAATGTGGCGGTGTCCTGAGACCGAAACGGTGGAATCGACGTGATATATTAAATAAATCTGATCAAGCTTGTGATGATCACCATCTCAAACATATAAGTTACCCTGAGGTTGGTGGTAAAACGGAAGACACCAGAGATCTTAATATTTATTATAAAGGTGCAAGGAAGATGGTGGTAGAAGAGAATGATTACACATCATGGAAAGATCCAAACATATTGGTTGACCGGCTAAGACTTCTACATGGTTCTTTTTGTGCAGGAATCTATTCGTGCATCAAAGAAATATCCTTCATACTCAAGGAACTGAGGAATGCTGGCTACATACAATAATTGCTTGTTTTACTTGCATTTGTATAATGTAAAGCAATAAAATAAAAAATATAATTATAAGAATTTAATGTTTTTATTTCTTGTATTCTGATTTCTAACTAAGACTTAGATCTCGTAACTTGTGCTTCCTTTTTTTTTTTTGTTGATGGAGCTTCCAAATGTGCTGCCTTTTCGATGATGGTGCTTCCAAATGTGCTGCCTTTTCGTTGTCGGTGCTTCCAAATGTGCTGCCTTTTCGTAGTCGGTGCTTCCAAATGTGCTGCCTTTTCGTTGTCGGTGCTTCCAAATGTGCTGCCTTTTCGTAGTCGGTGCTTCCAAATGTGCTGCCTTTTCGTTGTCGGTGCTTCCAAATGTGCTGCCTTTTCGTTGTCGGTGCTGTCAAATATGCTGCCTTTTCGATGTCGGTGCTTCCAAATGTGCTGCCTTTTCGTAGTCGGTGCTTCCAAATGTGCTGCCTTTTCGATTACGGCGCTTCCAAATGTGCTGCCTTTTCGTTGTCGGTGCTTCCAAATGTGCTGCCTTTTCGTTGTCGGTGCTTTCAAATGTGCTGCCTTTTCGTAGTCGGTGCTTCCAAATGTGCTGCCTTTTCGTTGTCGGTGCTGTCAAATGTTCTGCCTTTTCGTAGTTGGTGCTTCCAAATGTGCTGCCTTTTCGTTGTCGGTGCTGCCAAATGTGCTGCCTTTTCGTAGTCGGTGCTTCCAAATGTGCTACCTTTTCGTAGTCGGTGCTTCCAAATGTGCTGCCTTTTCGATGACGGTGCTTCCAAATGTGCTGCCTTTTCGTAGTCGGTGCTTCCAAATGTGCTGCCATTTCGTTGTCGGTGCTGTAAAATGTGCTGCCTTTCCGTAGTCGGTGCTTCCAAGTGTGCTGCCTTTTCGTAGTCGGTGCTTCCAAATGTGCTGCCTTTTCGTTGTCGGTGCTGTCAAATGTGCTGCCTTTTCGTAGTCGGTGCTTCCAAATGTGCTGCCTTTTCGTTGTCGGTGCTTCCAAATGTGCTGCCTTTTTTCGTTGTCGGTGCTTCCAAATGTGCTGTCTTTTCGTTGTCGGTGCTTCCAAATGTGCTGCCTTTTCGTTGTCGGTGCTTCCAAATGTGCTTCCTTTTTGTTGATGGTGCTTCTATTTTTTTAATGTTGTTTTGACTCTAGTATTTTAGTAAATTGTTTTTGATTTGACTAGCGTATTATTCAAACCGGTTAATGTATATAAACGAGTCCTAGACAGCAGGACGCTCAGTTTGTTACTGCCGTCGACGGTGTACGGATCACCTAGATTGTTTCTTCTGGTGCATAAGTTGTGTAATTGCCTGTTCTTGAGACTTGAATGGCATCTTTAACGACTTTAACGTCGTACTCGATGGAGGATGTACCATCGACTACGGGAACCATGACGTCGGCGCCGACGATGTTGGAGCAGATCCCGTTGGCAAAGCCTCTGACAACACTGGAGGAGACTTCGATATGTGCTGTTCCACCATCAGCTGAAGTTTCATCAGCATTGAATACTTCAATTAATGAAGAGCGTACTTCGCATCAGTGCAAATACTGTGGTGCATCATTTACTATCACCTCAAATGCTCGCAGACATGAAAGAAGCGGTTGTTCTAATAATGTTCAAAGAATACCATTTCAGTGCAATAAGTGCAATAAATTAATTTCACGTCTCGATAGCTTACATCGTCATTATAAAAAATGCTCCGAGACGTATAATGAACATGGTTATTGATTTGACTCATGTGTTGTACCGGCTAATGAGACTATATAAGTGATATGAACTTCAGTCCGTCTCTGGCTGCGGTGATGACCGGATCGGATAGACATTTAAAGTCATGTAAAAGGCTTAGTCCGTACAATTAGAAGACTGTTTGAATCGAGGAATCCAAAAGGCTTTGGTAATTTGTCAGTGTTTTTTTTTGTACTTGTAGTAGTGTATTGAATTTATGTAATAAAATTTTTTTAAAAGAACTTGTGGTGTTTTTATTTTCTCAAACCTAACACATTTTTAGTTTTTTTTTAATTAAAGTTGTTTTGTAGCGGCCATGGATCGAACCAAGGACCTTAGCCGATCCAATCAATCATTATATGGATTACAAATTTATTTAATGAATTTTGGATTTTTTCCCGCTTTTCTAGCTACATTATTACATGATTTCAAGATGGTGGTCTTGATGTCTGATAGGATGATGGTCGTAGAGGATTTATAGTCTCTTTACGGATGTTGAACATGGTTTATTGAAATTATTATTTTTTACGTAAAATTAAACATTATTGCATCGATCGGGTATCGAACCGAGGACAGGAGCGGATTGAATCAATATGTAAATTAATGAGTGATTTATTTAATGAATTTTGGATTTTTTCCCGAATTCCTAGCTAAATAATTACAGATTTCCAAGATGGCGGTTAAATGACACAATGGCGGGTGTCACAGCAATAATAAATGATTACTGCACTCTAGCGGATACGTATTAAACTAACATGGCGTCAGCGCACTCTAGCCGACGATACAATGATGATGATGATGGCTTCCAGCATCGAAGACAAGATGGCGGTCATGACGTCATTACTAGGTGACGATATATATATGCTTTGAAAAAAAGTGGTGGGAGTCAGTCTGCCAGCAGTCACCATGGGGGAAGGATCGGTCGCCATTTTTATTTTTTTGTCCTCACCGGGTTCGAACCGAGGACTCCGAGCTCCGTGTCGTTTATGTATGATTTTTAAATATTTTTTATTAAATTTTTATTAATTGAATTTTTTTATAAATTTAAAAAAATTCATTTAAATAGGATAATAAATTAAAAAGTTAAAGATGGCGACCATAACGATAATTGCAACGGTGACGTCATCATCCAATATGGCTGCCATGGCATCCTAGTTTTCAAGGCCATGACCTCGGCGGCTTAGAGCGGCCAGCTCTTAGGAGTTTTAAGCCGCTTTTAGGAATTTGGGTTCTTTCTAGGGCAAAACGACTTTTGAGGATTTTCGAAATCCTCATTTTTGAATTGAGGAATTTTTTGAGATTTTTTGGAGGAATTTTTTTTCACAGAAATGTAAATTTTGGCGATTTTTGAGGAATTTTGGGCAATTTTTGCCCAATTTTGGCAAATTTTGAGGGTCAAAGGTCAATGTCCTACTTGTCCCGTTACGCTGTGTCCCGTTACACTCATTAAAGATGGCCGCCGTGACGTCACAATCCAAGATGGCGGTCGGCTCCACCACACACCACGCCCCGGACCCAGTTTCAGGACATACATTCCTATACTACTCGCAATGTCGGTGTCATGTCGGATCGGATAGTTAGACTTGCATAACATAATAGACCAGTATCTAGCTATTCTTGAGAACTAGATGGCATCATTACCATTATTAACACAGACCTGGATGGAAGGTCTACTATCAACAGTGCAGAGGCCGATTACAACATCAACAGCTACACATTCTCTCTCAGCACAGCAGGAGATTTCAAAGCATGCAACATCTTCCGCAGAGCAGACCTCGAAGTCTTATGAAGTTAACATTTCAGCAGTGTTACTGTGGTTGTCAACAGAGCCAGTGACATTGATAAAGGAAGCAGCATCCAATGGTGTTCCATCACCCAACTGTACGTACTGTGACAAAATCAAAAACTTGAAATTGCGTGATTATGTAATACACAATTGTAAAAATAACTCTGAATATATTAAATATCAATGTAACAGGTGTTGTAGTCAGTTTATACACAACGGAAGATTAAAACGACACATGTGGTTTTGCAAAGGACGGGTTGAACATTCATCAGAATCAAGCTGTATCTTCTGTGGCAAAACATTAGCAAATATTCCAAGTGCAAAATGGCATGAAATATACCACTGTCCTTTTAATGAAATCGAAAATTCTTTTCTATGTGAAAAATGTGGTGTTACAATGCATCGACCTGATAAACTAAAAAGTCATTTAAAGATATGTCAAGGACTTACTTCGTAATCTATGAAGACTGTTTAAATCGAGAATTGCTCAAGACTTTAGTAAATTGCCTGTGTTTTTTGTACTTGTAGTAATGTAGAATTTATGTAATAAAGTTTGTGTTTGTAAAATAACTTGTGGTAATTTATTTCTTGATTCTGTCACTTTTGTGGTATTTCAAATTAAATTACTTAAATTTGTGCATTGCCCAAGCATCGATTTAATCAGTTAATTAATGAGTGATTTTTTCAATGAATATTAGAATTTTTTCCAAATTTATGGGTCAACAAATACAAATTTCCAAGATGGCGGTCATAATGGCTTACTGGAGGCTGGTAGTAGAGGATGTTAAGTCTCTTTTAGGATTTTGAACACGATTCATTGAAATTAATATTTTTTACATAAAATTAAACATTATTGCAAGGATCGAGTATCGAACCAAGGGCAGGAACTGATTGAATCAATCTGTAAATTGATTGCAAATTTTTTTGGTGAATTTTGGAATTTTTCCCGAAAATCTAGCTAAATAACTACACAATTCCAAGATGGCACCCAAATGACAAGATAGTGGGTGGCACAGTAATAATAAATTATTACTGCACTCTAGCGGCTAAGAATTAAACTAACATGACATCAGCACACTCTAGCAGACGAAAACAAGATGGTGGCTTCCAGCAGACGAAGACAAGATGGCGGATATGACGTCATACCAGCTGAAGATATATACCTTGGTATTAGTGGTGAGAGGTTAGTCTGCCGACGGCTACCGTGGAGGAAGGATCTGTCGACAATTTTTTTTAATTTTGGCTCTTACCGGGTTCGAACTGAGGACTTCAAGGTGTATGTGCGTTTTTTTAAAATTATTTTATTAAAATTGATTAATAAATTTTTATTATAATTTTTGAATTTTTTTAAATTTATAGCATGGCGGATGTAACAAAGTGTAGTGATGATGTCATAGTTATCCAGCATGCCAAATTTCTAGAATTAAAGATGGTGATCATAACGATATGTGCAATGGTGTTTTTTAAAAGATTTTTCATTAAAATTTTGATTATGTAATTTTTTTATAAATTTTAAATTTTTCATTAAAATCGTATAATAAATAAAGATTTTCAAGATGGTGGACATGACATTATACTAGCTGACTATATATGTACCGTGACATAAGTGGTGGGAGGTCAGTCTGCCGGCAACCTCCGTGGGAGAAATAAGTTTTTTTGACCTCGCCGGGTTCGAACCGAGGACTCTGAGCTACATGAAGTAAGTGTACATTTTTTTATAAAATTTTTTAGAAATAATTTTTCATGAAATTTTTATTATTCAATTCGATTGATTATTTTTTTTATGATTTTTAAAATTTATCCCGATTTTCTTACATAAAAATTACGGATTTTCAAGATGGCGGCTGTAACGGAAATTGCAACATTTGTTTTAAATATTTTTAATCAAATTTCAATTATTTAATTTTTTTATAAATTTTAATTTTTTTTCATTAAAATCCGATAATAAATAAAGATTTTAACGGAAATTGCATCGGTGATGTCATCATTAAAAATGCCGGAAAGTTCGAGAAAACAAAATGGCGGCGATGACATCATCCAAGATGGCGCATCCAAGATGGCCACCAAGGTCAAGATCATCCAAGATGGCCGCCTGACATCACAATCCAAGATGGCGGACAACACCACAACGCCACACCCTGAACCCTGTTTCCTGGAGCCACTTTTCGATACTACTGCCGTCGTTGTGTTGTCCTTTATACCTGTTTATCTTCATCGTTGTGTTCGTGTATTTGCTGCGTTGTACAAGTTTTGTTGTCTGGCTACATTTGCCGTTATTGTTGTAACTGTCTCGTCATTGTCAACCACTGTGTTCGTATGCGCTGTTATTATATTTTGTATTACTAAATTCCTTCCATGTTTTCTTGTGCTGTCTGATATTTAATTTTGAATGTATTCGTCTGTGCTTTCATCGTTGTGTTGTCCATAATACCTTTTAAGGTACATGTTTGGGTTCATCTGTTAGACATAGCTGATTTAGGCTTGTTTTCTGTAGGTTCATGTTTTCATTCTCATTTCTTAATTTGCGTTCTTGAATATTTTTCCTTGACAAACAATGCAAAACTACAATTTTGTGTCCAAGAAATTGTATCAAACCAAAATTTTCCATTGCATGGATCATTTAAAAAAAGAAATATCTCCAAGGCACTGTTGTTGTTATAAATGATGTATTTATAAGTGAATAAACACCTGAGATAGTTATAGAACGAACTGAAAGGGTTTTGGAACATCTGCGAGATTGTGGTTTAACATTATAGTTAAACAAAAGTGAATTCCTAAAAAATGAAGTAATATTCCTTGGTTATGTTGTAGATTAAAATGGCTTTTACATGAACTGAAGAAGGTGCAGGCCTTTGTAAATGCACCAGACAAGAGAAATATAGATTGGTGGTATAAAATGGAGGAAGCTGGCCCCATGTTATTATTATGGGACTACGGCTTGATGGCTTGATGGCGTGTTGACTTGCAAATCGTAAGGATTCGACTGTGTTTGGGCGTGTCCGCCACTCGTAGACTATGGTTGGGAGTTCGGTGGCCATTTATATGACTACATATCCGCCATCTTGGAATCCACAAAATTGAAAATCTGTAAACATTTATCTAGAAAATCGGAAAAAAACCAAAAAACATCAAAAAATTTGCTTATTACCAATTGTATTGATTAGATTTATTTCTATCCTTGGTTCGATACTTGCTAAATGAAAAATTTGTAATAATTATTTAATAAAATTTGGTGAAAAAATCCTAAAAGAAGAATACATTTCTCATCTACCACCATCCAAATAATTCGATTGATTCTTGTCCTTGGTTCGATGCTTGCTTGATACAAAAAAGTTAATGTAATGTAAAAACCATTATTAAAAAAAGGTTTTTGAACAATCGTAAAAGTTGCTTTAATTCCTCGTCCACCAGCCATCAGTAAGCTGCCGATTCCATCTTGGATGCCATATAAAATTCGTAAGTTTTTAGTTAGAAATTTTCTAAAAATTCCAATAATCATAAAAAATCACTTGTTAAAATAATATTGATTTGATAGATTCCTCTCCTTCGTTTTATACTTGCTCGATGCAAAAAATATATAAATTAATGTAAAAAAATATTTATTTGATTTTAACATTGAAGTGTAAGGTTCGAGAAATAAAATAGCAACGAATTAAAAATAAAACAATTTTACTATATTAATTCTACATGTACCAAAAAAAGCAAATTACTAGCATTTCTCGATTTCCGCAATCATCTTAGAAGGCGAAGCAAGTTTATACATGCCTTAACATGTGATTTCAGGTCCGATCTACAAATCAGTCGATAAACCAGGCACGTCCAATCAGTGGCGGGCACATCCAGTCGGTGGCCAGCCACATCCAGTTGTTTGTCTTGGAACGTAAGATAGGTTGGACAGACAAGTCAGTCGGTTGGACAGGCTAACACGTCAGGTTGATGGTAAGATACGCCCAGTCGGTAGCCAGGCACGTCTATTCAGTGGCCAGGAAAGCACATCAAATAGGTGGCACGACACATCCATTTGGTAGCTAAGCATGTCTATTCAGTAGCCAGACACGTAATCGGTGGCCAGGAACGTTCAGTTCGTAGGCAGACATGTCCACTCAGAATCCAGGCATGTCTAGTTGTAGGCTAGACACGTTCAGTTGGTGGTTAGGCATTTCCAGTTTGTGATCAGGCTATCACGACCAGTTGGTAGCCAGGCACATCAAGCCCGTGGTCAGGCACATGCAGTTGTTGGCTAGACAATTCCAGTCTGTGACCAGGCTCGTGAGATAGGTTGGACAGACACATCAGTCGGTTGGTCAGGCTAACACGACTATTCGGTTGTAAGGAACGCATGTCCAGTAGGTGGTCAGTACAATCCAGTTAGTAGCCAGGCGCACTCCTGTAGGTGGTCAGAATCATCCAGTCAGTAGCCAAAAGTTATTTTCGACTATACTCGGCGTATAACATTTTAAACAGTTCATGTAGAATATCATGCCCATCGGCCAAGCGTCTTCGAACCGAGACGTATTATTCGTCGATATGCGACCAACATTTTAAACAGGTCATGTTCAATGTCAGGCGAATAGACCAGTCTTCTCCGAACCACAAGGTCAATTATGTTATGAGTCCAGAGTTATCTATGCTCATTCGTCGTCAAAAAGGAAGCACATTCAGAAAATACAGCACAATCGACAAAACTGAAGCACATTCAGAAAATAAAGCACAGTCGACAAAACTGAAGCATTTAAGACAAAAAGAAAGCATTCTTGAAAGCTCATTCAAAAAAAGGAAGCACATTAGACGAAAAGGAAGCACATTTAAAAAAAAAAAGCACATTCGATTAAAAGGAAGCACGTTTGACAAAAATGAAGCACATTTGGAAGCACATTAAAAAAAGGAAGCACATTTGGAAGCACATTCGACAAAAAGAAAGCACATTCGGAAGCACATTGGACGAAACGGAAGCATATAACTGGTTATAGGAACTTTTTAAACATTTACGTATGTATGATATTAAAATATTGAACATTAAAGTGGTAATAAATTGTATGTGCAGAAGACAACATCAGATAAATTATGTGACTCATAATAATTATCCTACATGGCATAAATAGAAAATAAATTTACCCATTCCTTTAGTTTCTTATAACCATTTCTCAGACAGTTTAAGATTTTTTGAATGAATATAAAAGTAATTTTCAAATAAAAAATACACCAATCTTTGGCTGGATAATTTACTGATGATGAGATTTATGTAATATTTAAAAAGTGTTTTCTTTTTCTGGTAGCTTATATTTATGTGTTTATATTTAATTTTAAACTTTAAATTATAACTACTTTATATTTTTGAATAAATTAAATACTTTATCTTACACAATAATATTAACCGTTTGGAAAGAATAGCATATAAAATAGTTAAGTATTTTGTTTTGCTTAATTTTTGTAATTTTGTAATTTATTAATAAGTTTTTTTCTTCATTATATGGATAATATAGTTAAAATACCGCGCTTAACATAAAGGAACTAAAAGCACTCACGCACAAATGCTTTTGTGAATGTTTTAATGCCCTTTAATGTAGAAAAAAATAATGGAAAATGAAGTATATTTTGTTCCCGTCGTGTCCATCACGTCGTCCACATTGCACTTTTGTCACGCCATGTCTAGCAGACATGTATGCCTTATCCCATTATTCTCCAGACATAAAGCTAGAGCTAGGTCCACTATCTGTCAAAATCAACCCTGGCAAGCCCCATGAGTAGTATGTAATAGCCGGTCCGAGATCTGGCTTCTGGCTGGGGAACCTGTGGTATCGACCGCCATATTGGACTGTGACGTCACGGCGGCCATCTTGGATGGACGTGACCTTGACATATGAACTTGACCTTGACATTTGTCCTTCAAAATGTGCCAAAATTCTCCAAAATTGGGCAAAAATTGCCCAAAATTCCTCAAAAATCGCCAAAATTTCAATTTTTTTAGGAAAAAATTCTGCCAAAAAATCTCAAAAATTTTGATAAATTGAAAATTTTTCTTTCTGAGGGAAAAATTCCCGTTTCGAGGAAAAATTTCCCGTTTTTAGTCCTTAAAAATCTCAGCGGCTAGAAATGTCCATATGTAGGCTTAAGCATCCATGTCTACAGCCTCCGATAAGCCTCTGACGTCATCATGGATTATGACGTCACCGTCACAATTTCCGTTACGGCGGTCATCTTTAAAATGTTTATTTATTATCCAATTTTAATGAAAAAAAAATTAAAATTTATAAAAAAAACCATTAAAAAAATATTAATAAAAATATTTAAAAAAATTACTTTTACGACACAGAGCCCGGAGTCCCCGGTTCGAACCCGGTGAGGGCAAAAAATTTAAAAAGGCGACCGATCCTTCCCCCGTGGTGGGTACAGGCTGACTGGCCCCCACCACTTTGTTAATAGCATATATATCGTCAGGTAACATGACGTCACGTCCGCCATATTGTCTTCGTTACTGGAAGCCATCATCATTGTATCGTCGGCTAGAGTGCGCTGACACCATGTTAGTTTAATTCTTATCCGCCAGAGTGCAGTAATTAATAATTATTACTGTGACACCCGCCATCTTGTCATTGGGACGCCATCTTGAAAATCCGTAATTTTAATGCTAGAGATGCGGGAAAAAGTTCAAAATTCATTAAATAAATTTGCAATGAATATACTGATTAATTAGATCGTCTAAGGTCCTTGGCACGATCCTGGTCGAAGCTAAAAGAAATTTAATTTAAATACCAGAAAAGTGTAAGGTTCGAGAAATAAAACAGCTCAAGTTCTTTCACAAACATAATATTTATTACATAATTTCTATTCTACTACAGGATCACTTGCGAAAGCCAGCAATCTTATAATCATTTAGTTCCGCATCGGTGTGAAATGACTTATTCTTAGCTCCAATCGGTTTATACTAGACAGAGACCAACCAGAACCTTTACTGACATAGTCCTCCTCTTCTTGACAGAGTTTCCGGACACCGTGTTTAACAGTTTACTTCACATCGTTAGAACTGTAAATTACTGCAGCCGATGTCTTGAATGCACACTTCTTCACTTTGTCATCGAACGGATACGGCTTTCCATATATACAGTCCAACCACAAGTTATATTTTAATGGACCGTTTTTGCTACGTCATCAGTAAGCTGATTGATTATGTCCTGTCTGATATCATCAAGAAAAGTACAAATATCCTTCGACTCACCTAACGTATTTAGATAATAGTAGTCTTTCAACGTTCCACGAAATGCAGACTGCGCCAAGTAGAAGCCATTATCGTTTACTTGTAATGCACCGAACACAGTCTTAGGTTTATTTTCATGTTCAGACGTCATAACAATCGGTTGCTGCACATCTGTTCTTTTGCTTGTACGCTCACGAGTCACCAATCTAAACCGAGGAGTCGAACTTTCTACAGGTAGTTCAACAGAAGGCGCACGGACTTAACCTTTACAGTTTTTCGCATGTCTACGCAAATTATCAATTCGAGTAAACCATTTATGACACTCATCACAGCGAAACTTCATGCGAGAAGGATTCTTCGTACATCTACTCCTCTCATGTCTCCATACATCATGTGCAAATGCAAAGGACATATCGCAGTAGCCACAAGGATGCCTAGTTGAAGACAAAACCGAACCAGATGTCGTTGTAACTGTAGGTGTACCATTTCCAGGCATACTCTTATGCACATCAATGCATCGTTGCTGTATAGAAACCTTTACTTTCTGCCGCACAGCAGGGCCTTTGCATGTATCCGAGTGATGCTTCAAATTAGCATTTCTTGTAAATTGCTTGCGACACTTAATACAACCAAACATTTTACGATAATTTTCTTAGCACATTCCCTCTTCTCGTGTCGACGAGCATTGCTGATGTTTGAGAAAATCTTGTCACAGTAACGACATCGATGTTCGTTAGTTGTTGACGATTCAACATCCATTGAAGTCACCATCGAGGGCGAAACAGCGTTCGTCGAGGTTTCATGTACAGCCAGCACTACCGGAATTAAAGTCTCTTCTGATGGTAGTATCACGTCTGTTGAAATCTCCTCCAATGTTTACGTCGACGTTGCCAACGGGATCTGATCCTTCTCCGTCGTAGCTGTCGCCAAGGTTCCCGTAGTCGATGGTACAACATCCATCGAGTTCGACGTTAAAGTCGGTAAAGATGCCATCGAGTTCGCAAGAACAGGTAATTACGCGACTTATGCACCAGAAGAAACAAACTAGGTGATCCGTACACCGTCAACAACAGTAACAAACTCAGCGACCTTCTGTCTAGGACTCGCTTATATACATGCACCGGATGGAATAATACGCTAGTCAAATCAAGAACAATTTACTATAATACTAGAGTCAAAACAACATTAAAAATAGAAGCACCATCAACAAAAAGGACGCACATTCTGGAAGCACAATAAAAAGGCAGCACATTTGGAAGCACCGTCAACGAAAAGGATGCACATTTTGGAAGCACCGTCAACGAAAAGGAAGCACATTTTGGAAGCACCGACAACGAAAAGGAAGCACATTTTGGAAGCACCGTCAACGAAAAGGAAGCACATTTTGGAAGCACCGACAACGAAAAGGAAGCACATTTGGAAGCACCGTCAACGAAAATATGGCACCCTCAACGAAAAGGTAGCACAATTGTCATTGGCTCCAATATTCATTGGCTCCAATATTCATTGACTCCAATATTCATTGACCCCAATATTCATTGGCTCCAATTGCTCCAAATGCGCCCATAGCTACAATTCGCACCATCAGATCCAACAGCTCCAACACGCAATGTACGCAATGTACGCAATGTACGCAATGTACGCACAATACATGCAATTTACGCGCAATAAATGTAATGAAAACACAGTACACACAGGAAACGAAATGAAGAAATAGTACACACAGGAAACGGAACGTACAAACAGGAAACGGAACGAACACAGGAAACGGAACGTACACACAGGAAACGGAACGTACACACAGTACACACAGGAAACGGAACGAACGCGTAATGTTCTCGCAATTGACGCACAGTGCACGCAATGTACGCAAAATACACGCAATGTATGCAATGTACGCGCAGGACAAGCATTTAATGAGAACGAAGCACGTTTGGAAGGAATTTTCTATAAAACGAAAGCTCATTTAACGAAAAGGAGGCACAACCTCTCTCGTTCATTCAACTCGGTAGGATGCGGTCGTCAATGATAAGTTAAGATATAATGTCTCCAACAGTCTATGCGTCCAACAGGTTTTATTTCCATTAGTCATTGGCTACAATAGTCATTGACTCCAACAGTCTTTTGGTTCCAAAAGTTATTGGCTCCAACAACCATTGGCTCCAACGGTCTTTTGCTTCATCAGCTCCAATGATATTTGGGTAGAATGCTGCGAGTCTAAGAGACTATGAGGCTACAATTCTACGAGTCTACAAGACTCCTACAACTGCCTACGAGTCTACGAAGCTCCAACTATTCCAGCAGCTTTATGTTATAAGATTACAAGACTACTTGTTTACGTAGCTACGTTGCCAAGTATCCACGTTGACTTGTCATAATTCATGATGACGTCAGAGGCTTATCGGAGGCTGTAGACATGGATGCTTAAGCCTACATATGGACATTTCTAGCCGCTGGGATTTTTAAGGGCTAAAAACGGGAAATTTTTCCTCGAAAAGGGAATTTTTCCATCGGAAAGAGAAATTTTCAATTTATCAAAATTTTTGTGATTTTTTGGCAGAATTTTTTTTCTAAAACAATTGAAATTTTGGCGATTTTTGAGGAATTTTGGGCAATTTTTGCCCAATTTTGGAGAATTTTGGCACATTTTGAAGGACAAATGTCAAGGTCAAGGTAAAAGGTCAAGGTCACGTCCATCAAAGATGGCCGCCGTGACGTCACAGTCCAATATGGCGGTCGACACCACAGGTTCCCCAGCCAGAAGCCAGATCTCGGACCGGCTATTACATACTACTCCCATGTACAAAAATACTGCCGGAATGCGGTGATGGTCTTGGATGACGTAATTTTACTCATCTCAGAAACATGCGATTTGTAAAGGGTTGGTTGAAATGGGTTTATTCTTTTGCTTTTCAAAGCAGTTCTAACTGCGAATTTTCATTGCAACAGAGAACGTAATGCAAAGTTAAGGCTCGACTTCCCCACTATTTTGGACTTTTAGTTTTGTTTGCTTATTTTAGACTTTTTTTTGTAGAAATAGTTTTTAAATAGACTATATAAGTTAAACTATATGTATTGTCCCGCTGTAGAAACAACAATGAAAGTTTAGTGAGTAACCATGCCGCTACAATAAGTTAGGGAAAACATTTAGAAATGGATATTTGCTTGACATTTTACAAATACTAAATAGTGTGTGTAAATTATCTTGCGAAAAAATTAACAACTAAAATTAATTATCATTGCTCATAAATAGAAACTAAACTATTTATGTATTGTAATGAAACAAATATAAAACCTCAACATTGCGTGTGAAGAGAATGCCTAATGCTTACTTTTTCCTTCACGATGAATTGAAAAAGGTTCAGAAATACAATTTTGGGAACCTTTTTTTCAAATATCAGTCTATAAATTAAATTCATAGATCATTTTGTTTAGAAAATTTGAAACGCATGTGGTGAGTTGATTGGTGAACACCAATTATCACTTAATAGAGGAAGTCTTCCATTTTCAAATAACGATTTTAATTAAATCATTATCGCATGAAGTTTATAAATTATAAAGTACAACTTTCTCGCCCTTGATTTAAAACGTCTTTTTGGACATGCGTCATTTCTCGTTACACTGTAGGTATGTCATAAGAAACTTCAATAACGGATAGAAAAGATGAATGCAAACACACAGAAAACAAGCCAAATTCAGCCTATGTCAAAAGATAAAAAACATATACAGAAGAGAAAATTCCTTATAAGTAATTAGTCAGAAAAATATTACAACACAGACGGACAAAGTGGGCTGAAAATGACGTGACAGTTGCGACAAGAACGGTAAATATAAACAAAGGAATGACATTGGACAACACTGCGACCAACAGGCGAACCCAACGATGCTACAAAACAGACAATGTGAACAACACAAACACGACAGCACAGACGAATACAGTAGGCTTCCTGAGGCAAAACAGTTGCGACGTTTAGGGTACCGTCGTTGGGCTGTCCACATTATCTGTTTAGTATCATCGTTGGGTTCGTATGATTGTCGCTGTGTTGTTTAAGGTTGTTTCCCCCCCCCCTTTATTTACTGTTCTTTTTGTAAGTCGTTGTCATCCCACTGTGTCCGTCTGTGCTATGATAATTTTCTAACAATTGCCTTCTACGGAATTTTCTGTGCTCTCTGTGATTTTAACTTTTGACATCGGCTGATTTTGAATTGTTTTCTGTGCGTTTGCATGAAAATATTTTGTCCGTTAATTAGGTTTACATGGAGTACAGTGTAACCAGCAATGACGTATGTCCAAAACATTTTAAATCAGTCTTTCCCATTGCCAGAGCCATTCAAAGAACAGTCGTCCGTCAATGAAGGCTGAGGAACTTTGAGAGGAGGGAATCGAACCCACTGCCCGGAGGCTGGGGTCGAAGCTGGGTGCATCAGGGCATTACTTAGAGCTCGCGCGGGGGAAAGGGGTGGCCAATTGTTCTGGGAGTATGCGCATCCCATCAGGGGACCGATGAACTGCTTTGTGTCCTCTTCTTCCCTCCTCCTGCACACAAGCAGTGCTTGGATGGGATTGCCCGCGCCATCCCGCCTCGACCATTGTGCCCTGCGGCGTTGCCTGAGCTGAAACCGAGCGGAATAATGAGCTGGGGCGGCAATGCGCGCAAGGTGTCGAGGCGGCGAGGGAAGTGTGGCAGGTGACACGCGTTGACAGTGGGAGCCCACAGAGCAGCACTCGAGAAGATAACCACCGACCTCCACACGCGCTCTTTTGTCGGCCGGCTTGCGTCGAGGGAAGGCGTCTCGCCCAGATGAGCCGGGACGAGGTGTCCGTCTCTGCGGATAATTATAATACCTTTCTTCAATCAGCGTGAAACCTTCTTGACTGTACTTTTTTTTTTTTAAGTTCCCGTACAGAGAATTTCTGGTTTAGCTGACGTGTGTAACTAATCCACATGCAACTAGCCTGAGTAATTTAGGCATATGGCCGGAATTACAATGGCCTGTCGTGTCTGTCTGTCCGTCACCCGTCCTTACAACAGCCGCCGAGCGATTTACAGAATTCCGCTCGTCCGTCATAACATTTCTCCATTTCAATGTTGTCAATTGTTTTGAAAACTCAAATTTTTTAAAACGATTTATCTTGTTGGACTAGTTTTAAAAAAAAATTAAAGCTATGCACTTGTAACTCATTAAAATAACTTTTTTATTCAATATAATATTTATTTAAACATCTTCAGAGCTACCAGGCGTAATTTATTATACTTTTGTAACTAGGAAGGTTTTTGTTTGGAAAAAATCTTTTGAATGTGTTAAAATGTAAATTAAAAAATAATACTGGAAGCAGTTTAACAATCAAACAAACTTCAAAACCTTCTAATGTAGTAAGATTTGACACGCAAAACCCTTGAACTCATTTGGAGGGGTTATCAAACCGACAAAGTTGACAGACGGATTGATGAAAATTCACGGGCCGTCTTATTGACTGCAGGTCACGTGATTGACGCTCGGATGACAGACGAACGGAGCAGATGGATTATTGAAATTTTGGCTTAATTTATGCTTCTACCACGATTTTGCAGAAGAAACGCAAAAAATGTATAAATCTTTTGCGTTTGGAAGCGACGTTTATTTCATTAGATTGAGTTACTTCAGATATTGCAGAAAAAAAGTTGAAACTGCGATTCCCTAGCGTGTTGAAACTAAATATGTACTGATGCACTAAAACCATGCTTACCCACTGACATGTAACAGAGATAACTTCACACACAATCCGATATCTGCACGTCTGTACTGCACGAATCTGCAGTACTTCGGGTGAACGCCGCCGAAAGACCAAGTTCAAACGGACAAAATGGCCAGGTTTGAACCTGCCCCACCTTGTAGGGCGGAATATCACATGCCGTGTTGTTTTTCGTTTTCCTCTTTGATTGTTTTGTAATTATTATTGGTTAAAATATATTTATGTGAATTTAGCACTGTACCTCTCTTGCATTTTTTGTTGTCACAAACATTCCCAGAAATATTTACTACCTGTGATTTAATTCCTGTAATTCGTGTAAGGGAAAAAATTACAAACAAACCCTTGGGTGACATTTTTACATGAAATAAATAACACCTAGTGAATATCTTTCGAAAATACAAGTTGTCCATAAAAGTATGTCCCAGTTTCAATGGTATATTATAACAGTTTAATTTTGACTATTTACAACAAATAATACATCACACTGAAGGTAAACTAACGTAGTTTTTTTTTTCTAAAAAATGTTTCATATGTGCACCTTTAGTTATACGGTACACATCCAAACTAAAGTCCAATTCTACCCACATTTTGGTTAACAAGTGCGGAGTAATGGAAGCAATAGCCTCTTCAATTCTGCGTCCCAACTAGCAAATCATTAGGTAGCGGCGGAACGTAGACACGATGATTTATAAAGCCAAAAGGGAAAAATAATATTCGCATTACGTTATGTCAGGCGAACGTGAGGGGCACGAAAAAGAGTCTGTCGTCTCGAACTGCCTATACCATCGGCGGATGTTTTTGTCACACGGGGGAACGCAATGAAACTTTTAACGAAACGCAGATTGAACTGAAATTACAGCTTCACTCTTAGAAAATTGCAGAACACAAAATGCTCTACGCTCAGGAGTCGCCGGTTTTGCGTAGGTGGCGCTGCAGGCGAGAAAACAACAAAGCAGTATCTATGCATGCGCTTGTCTAAAACTGTTTGGGTTACTGTTTGATTGTGACCTGGAACCAACACACTACAACGGTTACAGTTGGGACATTCTTTTATGGTCATACTGTATTTGTGACAGAACAATAAATGAAAAGATGACATGGTGTTAAATTTACAGAAATAGCCTTTAACTAATAGTAATTACGATAGAATGAAAAAATTACAGCGTGGTGTGTGAGATCAAGTCTTAACGAAGCTGTGTTATTAACGTAGTCTGCATAATACACCTTAACTAAAGATGCTTTCTACTGGGAATAAAATACGCAGCGATGAGCTCAGCTGACGCAACTGTGTTATGAGCCACCGTGCAGCTGCGGGTTCAGGTTCGACATTGTCTTCCTCAGTGTTCGGTCCTGGCCATAGTGAGGATATTAGAAAACCCCCGTCCCTGGCGGTAATCGAGCCCAGAACCTTCGGCTCACCAGCCACAACATCGAAACCTGGGCCAGCAGTGATATTTAAGTGCTTATTTTGATTTGCATGAGCAGCCGCATGTTTGTGTATTTGGGTTCAAATCCTCGTGCAAATATAGCTGTACCTTTGAGGTAAAGAACATGTCTACTTTTAAGAACTACAGTTGGCACTGTTTCCATGCTTAGGAAATATAGTTGTCACCATATCCATTATGTAAATAATTCGCACTATGTTTTGATATAATAACAGTAGTATATATTGGCCGGTCCGAGCGCAGGGTTCAGGGTGTGGAGCCATAGCCGGTGTCCGCCATATTGGATTGTGACGTCACGGCGGCCATCTTGGATGGATGTGACCTTGACCTTTGACCTTGACCGTGACCCCGACGGCCATTTTGGACCCGCCATCTTGGATCCGCGTAACGGGACACAGTGTAACGGGACACACCGTAACGGGACAAGTAGATCACGGCGGCCATTTTGGATCCGCCATCTTTAAATCGAGTGCCCCACTCATTATGACGAAATTTTCGTCTCTGTCGCCATATTGATTTTTTTTTATGTTCCACTAGAGGCCGCCATCTTGGATACCGTCGACTTTGTTTCAGCTGTTTGTTCCTAGATAGCGCCAGCATCCCTCTTGACTTTTTTCTGTTCCACTGGAGGCCGCCATCTTGGATACCATCGACTTTGTTTCTGTCGTTTGTTCCCAGATAGCGCCAGCGGCACTCTTGATTTTTTTCTGTTCCACTGGAGGCCGCCATCTTGGATACCGTCGAATATGTTTCTGCTGTTTGTTCCTAGAGAGCGCCATGATGTGGAATCAATCGCTTCTGCCACCATCTTCCTTGCTTGTTTATTATAAATATTATGATCTCTGTTGTCTTCCGTTTTACCACCAACCTCAGGGTTACTTTCTTAATCGAGACAGTGATCATCACAAGCTTGATCAGATTTATTTAATATATCACGTCGTTTCCATCGCTTCGGCCCCAGGACACCACCACATTCTTCGATCTTGTCAGCTTTATGTTCTGCATCACAGTCTATACCTTTGTAAACAGCCTCAGAGTCACTGTAGCAATCACCGTAGAAAACAACATCTTCACCCAGATTACTGCAAGAACTCGATATCGTTGATGTCAAAGTGTCTTCATCGCCTTTATGCTTCCTTTTTAGGAGTCCATCATTTTTACAAAGTATGGAGGATCTGCTAAATATAGGCTTGAATGTATTCTCACTTTTCACGGTGTTGATACCTTCATTAGTTTCAGTCTTCCCGAAGCCATCATCATCCATCAATTTATGTTCTTCGTCACGATCGGGTGAGCTAATAACATCACGCTCAGGACAAGGAAAATTATTGTCGTAATGCAGATCTCTCTTCTTTAGTCTAGTGGATCCATCGATGTCCTCTATGTCGTAAGTAGTCTTGGCTTTACATGTTCTACCATGTCTTTTTAAGCTGTCAATTCGTGTTAACGACCTGCTACATCGATTGCAGCTTAACATTTTGCGTAGTGGGTTTTTAGCACAATCATTCTTCTCATGTCGTCTAGCATTCCTTCTCATGACAAAATCCTTGCCACAGTATCTACAGCGGCTTTCTTCCGATTCAGCTGCAGATAACAAACCATGATCCATGGTAGCTTCTGTGACTAATGTTAGATACAAACTGTCAGTTTTCTCCAATTGGAACCATTTCTTAAATATAATTTTTTTAATATTTCATCAGCGAGAGTTAAGTTATCTAACGCAAAGCAAATTGATGCAAGTAGTTCTGGCTGTCATCAACAGATGTCGTCACATGTTGCTTGCAGGTAAATATTATTTGGGTCAAACGTCAAGTGCTAGTCACACATAGGGTAAGGAACATGTGTTCGATACCTATCTCAGTCATTGTAGCATCTATGTATTTCTCTTATCTCATGTAGAAAAAAATCTTCCAATGCATACGAATTTAAACTTATTCACGTGCTTCTAGTCAAAAGTACCTAAATTTAAGCACGTTATCCTAAAAAAAAATGCTCAAGGATAGAGGCAAAGACTACACGATCGAGACACGCCTACCGTCACCAGAAAATGAACATTGACCCCTCGCGCGGGAATTACAAGCTAGCAGAATGATGCGACACTCATATGTTTTGCTCGAGACATGCATACATCACATCGCTAGCCTTCCAACTCATTTCACGTAAAACACCAGTGAAATCATAATCCAGCATACGTAAAGTACTTGCTGGATCCACTTCAAAGTATACATCACGGGTCCATAGCAGAAAATCAGCCTACGAATGTATATCTTGCTACCTACAAAAATAAATGTGTAGCACATATACGAGAGGAGTCGAACTCCACATACCATACTCAATACTCTGATAATTATAAGCGACAAAAAATTGTAAAATCAAGACCCCGGCCAGTATACATTCATTTTCCCATGTTGTAAAAATTCATGTTAGTAATCAGCAACGAAGGAGTGAGTAACTTGGACGAAGAACCGCTTTCCAAGTATCCAGAATCTAACTGATACAGCCCATCCAGTGCACCAGCATACTCCGAAGTGTGGTCAATTGATAAACATTCTCTAATTTTTTAATGTCACCTCCGTAGTGTACACCAATATATGACAGGTTACGATTTAAGACCATAAATTTCCCACAAGTCTGTTAGTTTTATTTCGGGAAGTAATAAATTATTTCTCAAAAATAATAAATCAAGTTCCTATCAGATTTGCTCTAATGTTACGGCATTACCTGTACCTGCACTTTACCAAAACATCTCCCATAAAAATCTTAAGAATGCAGATGGCATACTCAGACAAAAATAATTTTTGCATTATTGACAAAAAAAAATAATACACACAAACAAGACAAAACGGACATTACAAATCCGACCTAAATTACGTGCCACATGTAGTTTATAACATTAAGATGAATGAAGTAGGTTAAGAAAAATATATAAAAAATTCTTTGATTCTATAATTTATTTAAAATTGTACATTTATACACAATAAAATCTGACATGGTATATATATCGTATACATTTCTCAGTTCATGCGACATTCATTTTTATTAAAATAAATTATTATAGTTCGTTTTAAGAGTGACAAAATACAAATAATTCATACAGATCACGATACATCAGATCAGGAGTGTAACACCTTAGAGGACCAGAAATTATGCTAGAAACCCGCCTTTACAAAATTTATAATGTTTTTTAAAGTAAAATTTTCGTGTAACCTGTATACCGCACTTCTCACACAGAAATTTTACACGGTCAAGATTTCTTCTACAGCCATGCTTTTAATGGATGCGTGTACTTCGTAGTCGTTCAAATCGTTTACCACAGTAGCAGCACTGATACAGATATTCATCGCAATTACCATCGCTTCCCCGCTGTACAACTTGCAAATTAACTTTGCTTTTACAATGCCTAATCAAATTACTTTTGTTTGTGAAATGTACACCACACGAGTCACACGGAAATGTCATACGATTAGCGTTTCTTCTACAGACATGATTTTCATGTCTTCTTGCATGTTGACGGTATTTAAAACTTTTGTCACAGTACGTACACAGATGTCTCGTCGTTAGACCTTGAGTCACCGACGGCTCGGAAAGTATCTTACTTTCAATGTACACTGCTGTTGTAGGCAACGAAGTCCCGTATGTTGCATGAGCTGGAGATTTCCCAGTCGACATTGACAGATCATCTGTACTGGTTGCCAAAGAATCTGATGTATACACGACTGATGCAGAAGCTGGGAATTGCTCACAAAATGTTGTATTTACCAAATGCGGTGTAGTTGCAGGTATCGGAGTCTCCTCTGCGTTCGATAATGCACACATTGAAGTCTCTTGGAGTGAAGAGACAGTAGATACAGCCATCATCGGGATATCTGGAGATGGTAGCCTCGTTACCATCGGAATCTCTGGAGCTGCCCTCATCGTTGTCATCGGGATCGGCTTCGTCATCATCACCTCCGTCGTCAGGGACCCCGGTGAAGACGCGAGACCCTCCGTCAAGATCTCTACAGTCGTTGACCCCGCCACCATTGGGATTTGTACCGATGTCGACGTTGCTACCGTTGATTTCGGATACACATCAATATTCATACACAAGACTTATATGCAGACGAGCCAATCCATCAGATCTGCACTGTACCACTAGAAGAGGTGGACTGAGGGACCTGCTGTCTAAGACTCGCTTAAATAACCATGTTCGCTTGTATAATACGCAAGTCAATACATCATCCATTGTTATTACTTAAAAAAATTAGGAATTTCAAGGAATGAGAATTTAAATTATATATACAAACAACTAATCGCACAACCTACATACACGGTTAATTTAGACTTAATAGAGGAGCAAGAGTCTGTAATCAATGGAACTTTCACAACCCCAACAAAATTTAAAGTAGGTACCCAAATTTAAATATTATTATGTACAGCTACACATATCATCCAACTGACTCCAAATGACTACAACACATGACTAAAATAATTTATACGATACCAGGCTAGGTCCAAAGTCAATTTTTTTGTACCTCTCAACTACAGTTCAGAGGACCTTCAGTGTTGATATAGCTACAGCCAAGACATGTCCAGTACCATACATCATCAAAGCCTTCAAAGTCGATCCTTGTTAAGCCTTACGACAAAAGTCTCCGAAACAAGAGACCTACGCAATAAATTTACTAGACATTTTAAGCTTGTCATAGCACACATCAATAAATATCTTCGTAAATAACCCAAAATATTATCAGACCACTAGCATTCGATTTATGCGCATACAGTAGGTCACCAACATATTCATCAACACATGTCCATTCTACATTAAGCTCCTCACTTACTTATATCAGCCTACTCGACTACACTCAACACACATAAACTAAAAGAAGTCAAATAACATCCTATTATTTATTTACATTCGAATATTTAACAGCATGCCGACTGCTAATTAAATAAGCCTGACAGTGAACATGTTAGCAAAGTTTACTTTTATGTAGTACCAGGAATCCATTGAACCTTCAGAACCTAGCTACACATACACAGTGCTGGATGCAAGGAATTCTACACTCATTAGCCATCACTGACACTCATATTACATCATAGGCACTTGAGTCAACACTCATTTTCCATCATTAACATGCACACAAATGCAAATTAACCATCATCGACACTCAATTCAACACTCACATTCCATAATCTAATCTCAATTCGGCACTCATTTTCCATCATCGACACTCAATTCAACACTCACTTTCCATAATCTAATCTCAATTCGGCACTCATTTTCCATCATCGACACTCAATTCAACACTCACTTTCCATCATCGACACTTAATTCAACACTCACTTTCCATCATCGACACTCAATTCAACACTTACTTTCCATCATCGACACCCAGTTTTCATATTCGACACTCAATTCAACACTCATTTTCCATAGTCGACACTCAGTTTCCATCATCGTCACTCATTTTCCATAATCGACACTCATTTTCCATAATCGACACTCAATTCTACACTCATTTTCTATAATCGACACTGAATTCGACACTCATTTTCCATAATCGTCACTCAATTCGACAATCATTTTCCATCATCGACACTCAATTCGACACTCAATTTCCATCATCGATACCCAATTCGACACTCAATTTCCATCATCGACACCCAATTCGACACTCATTTTCCATCATCTACATACAGTAAAATGGAAACTTTCCATCATCCACACACACACACACACACACACAGAGATACATATATAAATATATTCATACTCAACTCAAAATAAAATACAAAAAATACATAAACAGATTCTGCTAGCTTGTGGACTTCTCATTGTTGAGCAAAGATATAGTTCTAGTACAAGCAAGAATTTTATTTATTTTTTGTATTTTATTTTGTCATTTAAAATTTTTTATTAATATTTTTGTTATTTATTAAATATTTTTTTCTGTATTTTTATGATATCAAAGAAAACTTGTGGTGGTTTTCTCCGTGTGCTTCCGATTATTCTTGTCAATATTATGGTGATTTTCTCCGTGTGCTTCCGATTATTATTCTTAATATTATGGTGGTTTTCTCCGTGTGCTTCCGATTATTCTTGACAATATTATGGTGGTTTTCTCCGTGTGCTCCTGCTTATACCTGACTAGACATATTATGGTTTTCTCCGAGTGCTTCTGATTAATCTGGTAAATATTATGATGGCTTTCTCCAAGTGTTTCTGATTATTCCTGGCTAGACATCTGATGGTTTTCTCCGAGTGCTCCTGATTATTTGTGAAAAATCTATCTCTGCATGGAGAATTTTTTACTTAATGAGTCATGTCATTTCTATTCAGAGTTACATTTAATTAGTGAAATTCTGTCAATAAATCACCACTTACAAATTTTTTATCAGGTGGATTTAAAAAATAATAACCTTACTCAGACAAATAATATGCTTTGAGACAGCTGATAAGCATTAACATGAAGGACAAACTGTATTGTTCTTGGTGTGTAAGACAGGTAATTTTATTCAGAGTATCGTATAAATTTCCGAAGTCATATTATAAAATCAACACTTAAAAAAGAATTTTAACAGGTGGAAATCAGGCAAAAACAAAAGTTCATTAATCAGACGATTACTACGTTATGAAACAACTGAGAAACGCTATCACACACGAAGATTTCCCTTCCCCTTGAGTTCTAGCGAAGCCCTCCTTCTGTTGCGATCGTAAGGGAGCATCCTGCATCCCACCTAAAACATTGACTGCTTATACAGACAACTGATACATGATGGTTGCTAATATGAGAATAGATTATCTTGTGATTCTTGCTAGGCCATGATATTATTCACTAATTTTTAAATAAGGTCAATGTTCTTCCTCTTGAGATCTAGGGAGGTACACCTTTTTCAAGAGATCGTGAGTGAGCATTCCATAACCTACAACCAACTTTGTTTGCTTTTACAACATAACATATGAGGTAATATGAAGGTGGGTAGTAAAACTATGTGGAACATGATTTTTTTTCAAAATGAGAAAAAAAAATCTTTTTTCGTAAATAATTGATGAATGTTCATACATCAAAATACGAAGTACCTAAGAAATTCTTTTAGTTGCTATTCAACCATTATGGAGTACGTACAGACTAGTGAAGGTACGATACACAAATATCGATCTCGATCTGGAGGACATTGTACATACTGTAGCAAATACTTTGATAACATCTATAATGCTCGTAGACATGAAAAAAACGAATGTGTTAAAAGCCCATACCGTCAAATACTAATTTGTGGCAAGTGTGGAAGACGGTTGACACGAAGAGATAATTTAAAAAGACACGATAAAACTTGTAAAGCCAAGCTCGTTCAGGAGATAAAGTACGTAGATGGAGACGCTATGCTCGGGGACAGTATGTCTTACAATGAAATTGATCCACCTAGCCTTAAAAGCGATTGTGTTAAAATATCTCCAGGTCTTGAGGAAGGAAATAGCTTAACTGGTGTTGAAGATATAAGTAAGGTAGAAGATAATGAAAGTAACATCTCCAGAAAAAGTGACAAGTCGTCTTATAGTAGACTTCTACGGACTTTGGAATATTTTTTTGGAAAACTAGCAAGTAAGCTTGATACCAATGATGGTACACCAATGTCAAAAAATTCGAAATACGGGGATATGCAAGATGAAGATGTCAGTGTGTTTGATAAAGATGTGAACAGCACCGATGATGATGATACAAATTATCATAATCATTATTACAACGATTTTCAGAATATGTTCAGCAAACATTCGAAGAAGATGGTGGCATCAAGTGAAATTGATTATATATCGTGGAAAGACCCGAACGTGTTAACGAACAGGTTGCGACTTTTACTTGTTTCGCAAGATGATGAAATTGTATCAGTTATCAAAGAAACGTGAACTATTCTTGATGAACTTAGAATTTCAGGGTATATATAATAAGTTAGTAATGTGTATTGACTGATGAAATTTTATACTTTTGTATTTTTGATATAAATATAATTTTAAAAATTGTTATTAAAATGTGTCGTTATTCATGCCCTAATAAAGTTCATGTGTTTGCTACTTTAAAGAATTGAGTAGAGTATGAATATATTCATATATGTATCTGTGTGTGTGTGTGTGTGTGTGGATGGTGGAAAGTTTCCATTTTACTGTATGTAGATGATGGAAAATGAGTGTTGAATTGAGTGTCGTTGATGGAAAATGAGTGTCGAATTGGGTGTCGATGATGGAAATTGAGTGTCGAATTGGGTGTCGAATTGAGTGTCGATGATGGAAAATAAGTGTCGATTATGGAAAATGAGTGTCTAATTCAGTGTCGATTATGGAAAATGAGTGTCGATATTGAGTGTCGATTATGGAAAATGAGTGTCGATTATGGAAAATGAGTGAGGATGATGGAAACGTAGTGTCGACTATGGAAAATGAGTGTTGAATTGAGTGTCGAATATGGAAATTGGGTGTCGATGATGGAAAGTGAATGTTGAATTGAGTGTCGATGATGGAAAGTGAGTGTTGAATTGAGTGTCGATGATGGAAAATGAGTGCCGAATTGAGATTAGATTATGGAAAGTGAGTGTTGAATTGAGTGTCGATGATGGAAAATGAGTGCCGAATTGAGATTAGATTATGGAAAGTGAGTGTTGAATTGAGTGTCGATGATGGAAAATGAGTGCCGAATTGAGATTAGATTATGGAATGTGAGTGTTGAATTGAGTGTCGATGATGGTTAATTTGCATTTGTGTGCATGTTAATGATGGAAAATGAGTGTTGACTCAAGTGCCTATGATGTAATATGAGTGTCAGTGATGGCTAATGAGTGTAGAATTCCTTGCATCCAGCACTGTGTATGTGTAGCTAGGTTCTGAAGGTTCAATGGATTCCTGGTACTACATAAAAGTAAACTTTGCTAACATGTTCACTGTCAGGCTTATTTAATTAGCAGTCGGCATGCTGTTAAATATTCGAATGTAAATAAATAATAGGATGTTATTTGACTTCTTTTAGTTTATGTGTGTTGAGTGTAGTCGAGTAGGCTGATATAAGTAAGTGAGGAGCTTAATGTAGAATGGACATGTGTTGATGAATATGTTGGTGACCTACTGTATGCGCATAAATCGAATGCTAGTGGTCTGATAATATTTTGGGTTATTTACGAAGATATTTATCGATGTGTGCTATGACAAGCTTAAAATGTCTAGTAAATTTATTGCGTAGGTCTCTTGTTTCGGAGACTTTTGTCGTAAGGCTTAACAAGGATCGACTTTGAAGGCTTTGATGATGTATGGTACTGGACATGTCTTGGCTGTAGCTAAATCAACACTGAAGGTCCTCTGAACTGTAGATGAGAGGTACAAAATATTGACTTTGGACCTAGCCTGGTATCGTATAAATTATTTTAGTCATGTGTTGTAGTCATTTGGAGTCAGTTGGATGTTATGTGTAGCTCTACATAATATTTAAATTTGTGTACCTACTTTAAATTTTGTTTGGGTTGTAAAAGTTCCATTGATTACAGACTCTTGCTCCTCTATTAAGTCTAAATTAACCGTGTATGTAGGTTGTGCGATTAGTTGTTTGTATATATAATTTAAATTCTCATTCCTTGAAATTCCTAATTTTTTTAAGTAATAACAATGGATGATGTATTGACTTGCGTATTATACAAGCGAACATGGTTATTTAAGCAAGTCTTAGACAGCAGGTCCCTCAGTCCACCTCTTGTAGTGGTACAGTGCAGATCTGATGGATTGGCTCGTCTGCATATAAGTCTTGTGTATGAATATTGATGTGTATCCGAAATTAATGGTAGCAACGTCGACATCGGTACAAATCCCAATGGTGGCGGGGTCAACGACTGTAGAGATCTTGACGGAGGGTCTCGCGTCTTCACCGTGGTCCCTGACGACGGAGGTGATGATGACGAAGCCGATCCCGATGACAACGATGAGGGCAGCTCCAGAGATTCCGATGGTAACGAGGTTACCATCTCCAGAGATCCCGATGATGGCTGTATCTACTGTCTCTTTACTCCAAGAGACTTCAATGTGTGCATTATCGAACGCAGAGGAGACTCCGATACCTGCAACTACACCGCATTTGGTAAATACAACATTTTGTGAGCAATTCCCAGCTTCTGCATCAGTCGTGTATCCATCAGATTCTTTGGCAACCAGTACAGATGATCTGTCAATGTCGACTGGGAAATCTCCAGCTCATGCAACATACGGGACTTCGTTGCCTACAACAGCAGTGTACATTGAAAGTAAGATACTTTCCGAGCCGTCGGTGACTCAAGGTCTAACGACGAGACATCTGTGTACGTACTGTGACAAAAGTTTTAAATGCCGTCAACATGCAAGAAGACATGAAAATCATGTCTGTAGAAGAAACGCTAATCGTATGACATTTCCGTGTGACTCGTGTGGTGTACATTTCACAAACAAAAGTAATTTGATTAGGCATTGTAAAAGCAAAGTTAATTTGCAAGTTGTACAGCGGGGAAGCGATGGTAATATGCGATGAATATCTGTATCAGTGCTGCTACTGTGGTAAACGATTTGAACGACTACGAAGTACACGCATCCATGAAAAGCATGGCTGCAGAAGAAATCTTGACCGTGTAAAATTTCTGTGTGAGAAGTGCGGTATACAGGTTACACGAAAATTTTACTTGTAAAAACATTATAAATTTTGTAAAGGCGGGTTTCTAGCATAATTTCTGGTCCTCTAAGGTGTTACACTCCTGATCTGATGTATCGTGATCTGTATGAATTATTTGTATTTTGTCACTCTTAAAACGAACTATAATAATTTATTTTAATAAAAAAGAATGTCGCATGAACTGAGAAATGTATACGATATATATACCATGTCAGGTTTTATTGTGTATAAATGTACAATTTTAAATAAATTATAGAATCAAAGAATTTTTTATATATTTTTCTTAACCTACTTCATTCATCTTAATGTAATAAACTACATGTGGCACGTAATTTAGGTCGGATTTGTAATGTCCGTTTTGTCTTGTTTGTGTGTATTATTTATTTTTGTCAATAATGCAAAAATTACTTTTGTCTGAGTATGCCATCTGCATTCTTAAGATTTTTATGGGAGATGTTTTGGTAAAGTGCAGGTACAGGTAATGCCGTAACATTAGAGCAAATCTGATAGGAACTTGATTTATTATTTTTGAGAAATAATTTATTACTTCCCGAAATAAAACTAACAGACTTGTGGGAAATTTATGGTCTTAAATCGTAACCTGTCATATATTGGTGTACACTACGGAGGTGACATTAAAAAATTAGAGAATGTTTATCAATTGACCACACTTCGGAGTATGCTGGTGCACTGGATGGGCTGTATCAGTTAGATTCTGGATACTTGGAAAGCGGTTCTTCGTCCAAGTTACTCACTCCTTCGTTGCTGATTACTAACATGAATTTTTACAACATGGGAAAATGAATGTATACTGGCCGGGGTCTTGATTTTACAATTTTTTGTCGCTTATAATTATCAGAGTATTGAGTATGGTATGTGGAGTTCGACTCCTCTCGTATATGTGCTACACATTTATTTTTGTAGGTAGCAAGATATACATTCGTAGGCTGATTTTCTGCTATGGACCCGTGATGTATACTTTGAAGTGGATCCAGCAAGTACTTTACGTATGCTGGATTATGATTTCACTGGTGTTTTACGTGAAATGAGTTGGAAGGCTAGCGATGTGATGTATGCATGTCTCGAGCAAAACATATGAGTGTCGCATCATTCTGCTAGCTTGTAATTCCCGCGCGAGGGGTCAATGTTCATTTTCTGGTGACGGTAGGCGTGTCTCGATCGTGTAGTCTTTGCCTCTATCCTTGAGCATTTTTTTTTAGGATAACGTGCTTAAATTTAGGTACTTTTTACTAGAAGCACGTGAATAAGTTTAAATTCGTATGCATTGGAAGATTTTTTTCTACATGAGATAAGAGAAATACATAGATGCTACAATGACTGAGATAGGTATCGAACACATGTTCCTTACCCTATGTGTGACTAGCACTTGACGTTTGACCCAAATAATATTTACCTGCAAGCAACATGTGACGACATCTGTTGATGACAGCCAGAACTACTTGCATCAATTTGCTTTGCGTTAGATAACTTAACTCTCGCTGATGAAATATTAAAAAAATTATATTTAAGAAATGGTTCCAATTGGAGAAAACTGACAGTTTGTATCTAACATTAGTCACAGAAGCTACCATGGATCATGGTTTGTTATCTGCAGCTGAATCGGAAGAAAGCCGCTGTAGATACTGTGGCAAGGATTTTGTCATGAGAAGGAATGCTAGACGACATGAGAAGAATGATTGTGCTAAAAACCCACTACGCAAAATGTTAAGCTGCAATCGATGTAGCAGGTCGTTAACACGAATTGACAGCTTAAAAAGACATGGTAGAACATGTAAAGCCAAGACTACTTACGACATAGAGGACATCGATGGATCCACTAGACTAAAGAAGAGAGATCTGCATTACGACAATAATTTTCCTTGTCCTGAGCGTGATGTTATTAGCTCACCCGATCGTGACGAAGAACATAAATTGATGGATGATGATGGCTTCGGGAAGACTGAAACTAATGAAGGTATCAACACCGTGAAAAGTGAGAATACATTCAAGCCTATATTTAGCAGATCCTCCATACTTTGTAAAAATGATGGACTCCTAAAAAGGAAGCATAAAGGCGATCAAGACACTTCGACATCAACGATATCGAGTTCTTGCAGTAATCTGGGTGAAGATGTTGTTTTCTACGGTGATTGCTACAGTGACTCTGAGGCTGTTTACAAAGGTATAGACTGTGATGCAGAACATAAAGCTGACAAGATCGAAGAATGTGGTGGTGTCCTGGGGCCGAAGCGATGGAAACGACGTGATATATTAAATAAATCTGATCAAGCTTGTGATGATCACTGTCTCGATAAAGAAAGTAACACTGAGGTTGGTGGTAAAACGGAAGACAACAGAGATCATAATATTTATAATAAACAAGCAAGGAAGATGGTGGCAGAAGCGATTGATTCCACATCATGGAAAGATCCAAACATATTGGTTGACCGGCTAAGACTGTTGGTGGCATCTGTTCGTAGAGGAAACTACTCGCATATGGAGGAAGTATCGTCCATACTTAACGAACTGCGAAAAGCTGGCTACATACAATAATCATTTGATTAACTGTCATTCGTGTACTATTGAAAAATGAAATGAATTATTTATATTTTAAAAAAGTATGATTTATTTCTTGTATCCTGATTTATAACTAAGCCTGTGTGTGTGTGTTTCCGCTACTGTATGTGTGATCATTCCGTTTCCTGTGTGTACTGTGTGTACGTTCCGATTTCCTGTGTGTACATTCCGTTTTCCTGTGTGTACTGTGTGTAAATTCCGTTTTTCTGTGTGTACTGTGTGTGCATTCCGTTTTCCTGTGTGTACGTTCCGTCTCCTGTGTGTACTGTGTGTAAATTCCGTTTTCCTGTGTGTACTGTGTGTACGTTCCGTTTCCTGTGTGTACTGTGTGTACGTTCCGTTTTCTGTGTGTACTGTGTGTACGTTCCGTTTCCTGTGTGTACTGTGTGTACGTTTTGTTTCCTGTGTGTACTGTATGTATGTTCCGTTTTCTGTGTGTACTGTGTGTACGTTCCGTTTCCTGTGTGTACTGTGTGTACATTGCGTGTTGGAGCCGAGTAGGTTCATTGACATATAGTTTCGTAGCCATGCGGTCTTTTAGTCATGCAGTCTTGCAGCCATGTATAACTCGGAACCAGCTAGGTCCTTTTAGACTCGTAGCCTTGTAGCCTCGTAGTCTCTTAGACTCGTACCATTGTAGCCCAATATATATATATTATATATCGTCAACTAGTATGACGTCATGTCCGCCATCTTGAAAATCAGTAATTATTATACGATTTTAATAAAAAAAATCAATTTATAAAAACAAATTAATTAAAATTTAATAAAATATTACTTAAAAACATCGTTGCGCATATCGTTATGGTCGCCGTCTTGGATTATATACATGTTGCATGTTTCGTTACGCCCGCCATCTTGGTTGAGTATGTTGTCATCGTTACACTTTTCGTTGCGCCCACCATATTGGATTCTATAAACGTTGCATGTTTCGTTACAGTCGCCATCCTGAAAATCCGCAATTTTAATGATATAAATTCCAAAAAAATTCCAAAAAAATTATTTTAAAAATTTCCTATTTAAAATGTTTAGTTACTTAAACGAGTTCGGTCCTCGGTTCGATTCGCGGCGAGAGTAAACCAGTAATTTATTAATAAATTTAAAAAAAATTCTCAATAAATAGTAATAAAAATGTCTTACGCCACACCCGACATTTCGAATTATGTCACTACTGTATCAATTAACGTTAGAACACCATCTTGAAAATCTTAATTTATTATCTGATTTTAATAAAAAGTTCTAAATTCATCAAAAAATAACTTATTAATATACTGATTGATAAGATCGATTCCTGTCCTTGGTTCGAACCCGGTAAGAGCAAAAAACAAAAAAACAGATCCTTCCTCCACAGAAGCCATCTGCAGACTGACCTCCCACCACCAAAACCAAGGTAGGCCCCTATATATGGTCAGTCGGTATGGCATCATGTCCGCCATCTTGCCTTCGCCCACTGGAGACCACCATCATGTTTTCGTCTGCTAGAGTGTGCTGACAACATGTTAGTGTAATGTTTTGTACACCAAACTTTGACCTCGACTGTTGACCTAAACTTTGATCTTGACCTTAAACTTTCAACTTGACCTTGAACTTTGACCCTAACCTTGAACTTTGACCTTTGACCCTAACCTTGATCTTTGACCTTGAACTTTGACCTGGACCTTGAAAATTGACCTTGACCTTGGCCTTTGACCTTGACCTTAATGACCATCACAAATCTGCCATTTTGTATTCATTACTCGCTACCAGAAACGATAGTTAACATATATCACCTGCTAGAGGACATTGTTTTCATCTGCTGGAGGATGTCATCTTGTGTGTGTACTTATCTGATAGAGTACATTACCATAATATTTGTTTAAGTTTTACCCGTTAGAGTGCAGTAACAATTTATTTTTACCAAATTACCCGCCATCTTGAAATTTGGGCACCATCTTGTAATTGTGTAATAATTTAGCTAGAGATTCGGGAAAAAATCCAAAATTAATCAAATCACTCATTAAAGTAATGGTTGATTCGATCGATTCCTGAACTTGGTTAGATCCCTGGGCGATGCAGAAAAAATTAGTTTTATGTAAAAAATATCAATTTCAATAAATAAGATGGTAAGGCATAAAATATGCTTATTATTCTCTACTACCAGCCTCCCGTGAACCGAAATTCCCGCCATCTTGGAAATTTGTATTTATTGACCTAAAAATTCGGGAAAAATCTCAAAATCCACCGAAACAATCACTCATTAATTTACATATTGAATCGATGGATTCCTGTCCTCGGTTTGATTCTTGACCAGCGTCAAGTGTAACTAAATATTAAATAAATTTCATATTCTGTTTTCCATTACCTTTCGCGGAGTTTATTAATCATTCACTCTACGAAAAACAACTTAAGACAATATAACTGTCCAACGAATTAAATACGTTGCCGATAAGCCTAACATGAAAGTCTAGTTTTTCAAAACTTAGAATAACCTCTAAAACGTTCGTGCACAAAGCCATACATACATATAGACCAAGCATCTTCGGACCACGAGACCAGGTCATAAACAATGTCAGACGTATAGACCAGTCATTTCCGAACCTCACGACCTTCTTCATCGACAGCTAATTTATATTCAATTAAACCAACGTAACATGTTTTACGTTTACAAGAGGATCAAGATTCTCTGAAAAAAGATTTATCAAGACAAAGAGGTTTTGGAATAGTAAACATTTAAAGATACTACAGATTTGAATGCGTCCATTTAACGAAACGTCACACATTCAACAAAATAACACACTGAACATACAGTAAACACAGGAAACGGAATGAACACACAGTACACACAGGAAACGGAATGAACACATAGTACACATAGTACACACATGAAACGAAATGAACACACAGTACACACAGGAAACGGAACAAACACACAGTACACACAGGAAACTGAATGAACACACAGTACACACAATACCGAGAACACAGACTTAGTTAGAAATCAGAATACAATAAATAAAACATTAAACTTTTTAAAATTAAATTATTTATTTCATTCCTCAACATTATACAAATGCAGGTAAAACAAGTCATTATTGCATGTAGCAGCCTCCTTCAGTTCTTTGAGTATGAAGGATACTTCTTTTATGCACGAATAGTTTCCTGCACAAAGAGATGCATGTAGAAGTCTTAGCCGGTCAACCAATAAGTTTGGATCTTCCCATTATGTGTAATCAATCTCTTCTGCTACCATTTTCTTTGTTTGTTTATTATAAATACTTTTGATATCACTATCGTCCCAGTGATCATAATAAGCTTTACGAGATTTATTTATTATAACACTACGTTTCCATCGTTTCGGTCTCAGGGCTTCAACACGGATTTCGATTTTGCCAGCTTTAGGTACTTCAGCACAGTCTTCGATCACGTCACCAGCTTCAGAGTCACTATCGACAGGAATCCATCGATTCAATATTTAAATTAATGAGTGATTTTTTCGGTGTATTTTGGGTTTTTTCCCGAATTTATAGGTCAATAAATACAAATTTACAAGATGGCGGGAATATTGGTTCATTGGAGGCTGGTAGTAGAGGTTTTTAAGCCTCTTTTATGTCTTACCATCTTATTTATTGAAACTGATATTTTTACATAAAACTAAAATGTTCTGCATCGCCTAGGGATAGAACCAAGGACAGGAATCGATCGAATCAACCATTACTTTAAAGAGTGAATTTTTTGATAAATTTTGGATTTTTTCCCGAATCTCTAGCTAACTAATTACACAATTACAGGATAGCACCCAAATTTTAAGATGGCGGGTGATTTGGTAATAATAAATTGTTACTGCACTCTAACGGGTAAAACTTAAACAAATATTATGGTAATGTACTCTATCTGATAAGTACACACACAAGATGGCATCCTCCAGCAGATGAAAACAATGTCCTCTAGCAGGTGATATATGTTAACTATCGTTCCTGGTAGCGAGTACTGAACACAAAATGGCAGATCTAAGATGGTCGTCAAGGTCAAGGGCCAAGGTCAAGGTCAAAGTTCAAGGTTGGGTAAAAGGTCAAAGTTCAAGGTCAAGGTAAAAGGTCAAGGTCAAGGTCAAGTTTAAAGTTTAAGGTCAAGAATAAAGTTTAAGGTCAACAGTCGAGGTCAAAGTTATGGTGTACACAACATTACACTGACATGTTGTCAGCACACTCTAGCAGACGAAAACAAGATGGTGGTCTCCAGTGGGCGAAGACAAGATGGCGGACATGATGTCATACCGACTGACCATATATACCTTGGTTTTGGTGGTGGGAGGTCAGTCTGTCGGTGGTTTTCGTGGAGGAAGGACCTGACGTAATTTTTTTTTTTATGTTTGACCTCGCTGGGTTCGAACCGAGGACTTCGAGCTCCATGGTGTCAGTGTACATTTATATTTTTAAGTAATTTTTTTATTTAATTTTTAAATCAATATTTGATTAGTTTTTTTATGAATTTTAGAATTATTTTTCATTAAAATCGGATTAATATATACATATAGATTTTTAAGATGGCGGCCGTAATGGAAATTTAAATGGTGACGTCATAATCCAAGATGCCAGTCATGGCATTCTAATTCCTAGAAACGGCTTATCAAAGGCTGTAGACATGGATGCTTAAGCCGTTTTTAGGAATTTGTGTTCTTTCTGAGGCATAAAGTATTTTGAGGCTTTCGAAATCCTAATTTTTGAATTGTCGAATTTTTTGAGAAATTTTGACAGAATTATTTTCCAAAAAAAAATTTAATTTTGCTAATTTTGGCTAATTTTGGGTAAATTGTGACAAACTTTAACCCATTTTTGCAAATTTGAAAAGGTTTAAGATCAAGGTTAAGGTCATCTATGATGGCCGCCGTGACGTCAGACATGGACTTGACGTCAGAGCTCGGTCGGCACCACTCACTACACCCTGAACCCTGTGCCCGAACAGACATTTGTATACTTCTGAGGATGTCCATAAAAGAATGTTTCAGTTTCAACGATATATTATAACAGTTTAATTTAGACTATTCACAACAAATAATACATTAAATTAAGGTAAACTAACCTAGTTTTTTCTTACAAATTTTCAATATGTGCACTTATAGTTATACGGCACACATACAACCTTAAGCCCAATTCTTCCCACACTTTAGTAAACGCGTCCGGAGTAATGGAAGCAGTAGCCTCTTCAATAGCCTCGATGTCTAACTCTGGCAAATCTTCCCGCTTAAACACTTGAATTGCAAAGTTACAACGTACACCATAGTCATCTGCCTTTAAAACATGTAGCAACTGTAACTGGTATGGGCGCATATGTAAACGTGTTCTAAAAACCTTCCACGCGATCGTCTTTGGCCAATGAAGGTCAAGACTTGCTTTCCGAATAGATTCCTTATGACTACGCAGGTCAGATAACTGACACGGTCAAAATCCTGTACAGACACTTTTGATCGTCCCGTCCTTTACCCTTCACAAACACATTCGGTATTTTCGCACTGACTATACAATCGGCGGATGTTTTTGCCACACGGGGCATAGGCGTGCCTACAGGGGGGGCCAGGTGGGCCATGGCCCCCCCTAATATAATCACTCAGATCGGAATTTTCTCTAATGCGTTCGTTAATATTCGTATATTCCTGGCACTGTGACACTCAAACTGTGCAAGTATTGCCAGATAAATAAAATGCTTGCCAGTTTGTTTAACTTACAATTGCCTGGATATCATTATTTTTCTGTTCATTGGAAAACAACTTAAAATTATGATAGATAGTTCTCAGCTGTTGAGAGAAAGTTACCTCGACTTTTTTTGCGTGTTCGTAACTATAACTTTGGGTTAACTTGAACATAATTAAATACAGTAGAATGTTTCTAAAAATTTATTTCTTTTGTAATCAAAACTGTTCTCAATGTGTTGAGTCTATTAAATTTAGTAATTGATTGAAAAAAATATGCTTTGCAGGTTTTTAATATTTGTGTTTGTGATTGTAATCAGAACTTTGAGATAACGTTTGCGTTAACGTAATTTCGTAGAATTTATTACCATGTAAATGAAAATCTTTTGCATGTTTGTTAAAATGTGTGTTTTTAATAAGAACTTTATGTTAATTTGAACATAATTAAGTAGAATGTATTACCATGTAAATAAGAATATTTTGCATGTTTGTTAA
Organism: Bacillus rossius redtenbacheri; assembly: GCF_032445375.1. Lineage (NCBI taxonomy): Eukaryota > Metazoa > Arthropoda > Insecta > Phasmatodea > Bacillidae > Bacillus > Bacillus rossius. Next base: position 29,174,740 of record NC_086331.1, read on the forward strand.
AATTTGTGTTGGTAATCAGTGCTTTGAGTTAACTTGAAAATACTTGAGTACAATATATCACCACATAAATCAAAATATTTTTTTATATTTTTAAAATTTGATGGATTGAACAATCATTCATTGTAAAACAAGGTCAGTTGAAAATTCAAGCTATTGTGGTTTAAAAAACACGTACCTTTTGAGTGTCGTCTGTGTCATCTAGAATTTTGATTTAATTTTTTTTTAAGATGATGTAGGTATGTATTTCAAAGCAAAAAAAATATTTTAAGAGATTTGTTAAAGTTCTGTTGTCTGAACTGCTGTGTTTGCGTTCACTAAAAAGAAGTTCATTTCAAGGTATATCTGGACCAAGCTATTGGAAAATTCGAGGGGGGGAAATGTGTAAGTACCCTTTAAACATTGTCTATGGAAAAAACATACTTTCAAGATTGTTTAAATTATACGGATATAAATATTAACTAGTATCTCGTTGATACTGCACAAAAATATAAAAAAGTCAATGAGTAAATGTATTTAGGCTATTTAACATTCTAAATTCAGGTTCTGATTAAAAAAAATTATCAGGGCCCCCCCTAATGGAAATATCTGGGCACGCCTATGACACGGGGGATCACAATTGAACGTTAAACGAAACGCACGTTGAACTGAAATTACATATTCATGCTTGGTAATTTGCAGAAAACAAAACATTTTACGCTAAGGAGTCGCCATTTTGCGTGGGTGGCACTGCAAGCGAGAAAACAACAAAGCAGTAGGCCTACTCGCGCACGCGCTTATCTAAAACTGTTTCAGTTACTCTTTGATTGTGACCTTGAACTAAAACACTACAACGCTCACAGTTGATACTATTTGAATATATACCTGAGGCATTATTTTATGAACATACTCTATTTTTATCTTTGTTTGTTATATTGATCAATATAAAATAATCTTAGGCTACCACAAAATTAAATCAAATATGTGAATTAACTGTTGAAAGTGCTTTTTCATTTTCCCAAATAACGTATTTGCAGAAGAGTAACTTTTTTTAATTTCTCAAATTTTAGGTTACAAAAAATCAAAATAAACTAATAAATATCTAAACATAGTTATTGAACATAACCGTTGCTTGAAGAGGAAGCCGGTAGACGCATATATTTACTCTTTTTGAGCAACTTTCTAAATAACTTAACCCTTTTTATCCAACCAGAGACTCTGGTATGCATACTTAAGTAAAGGTAACCCCATTTCAAACAAATGTATTATTTGAAGTAGACCTTTATGCCATGTAAATACTCTTGACTCTCACAAATAATACTGAATTTAGTTATATAAGCCTACGTATACGCCTTTAAATGAAGAAAACACGTTTTTTATTTGTGTTATTTTAATTGATTTATCAATACTAATATTATAAATGCGAAAGTAACTCTGTCTGTCTGTCTGTTTGTTACCTTTTCCCGGCTGAACGGCTGAACGGATCGTAATGAAATTTGGCAAGGAGATAGATTATATCCTGGGGATGGACATAGGCTATCTTTTGTCTAAAAAAATAATCTTTAAACGGGTTAAAAAAATATATCTTAATTTTATGTAATGTGTGTCATAGATATACAAACTATTAGTGTCATTCCTCTATGCCTGCCGTGCAATAGCTTTCAAGCCATTACGTTACGTTTTTCTATTGTAAGGGACTAAGTAGAGAGTAAGAAAAAGTAAAGATCTTGACAGTTTGTAGTGTCGCCATATTTGTTTCAATTTTCAATACCGTTTTTGTCTATTACAATTTAAATTGCAGAAAAAAATCATGTTTCATAAACACATAAATAGTGAGTGTGTGTCATTTCTCTATGTCCACGAGGTCTTGCCGCGTTAATTTTCTCCTTCGGGCGAACCCGTCCGCTTAGTTAAATAAACAGCTTTTATCGTTGAATGATTTCATGATTTATTTCATGAAAATCTGCTCTCATAAAAAAGTAAGTTTTATAGACATTCAATAGGTCTCTCTCTCTCTCTCTCTCTCTCTCTCTCTCTCTCTCTCTCTCTCTGAAGATCAATCTATGAATCGTTACAAATTTATTTCCTTTATTTTTTTTTTTTAGTTTGATTTGATACAATATGATTTCACTAAAAATCAATTTCTACCCCTTCCTATTTTCATTTCCACATTACGAAGTTTCACTTCTTCCGCGGTGGGACTCCACGCAATATTTTTGCATGCAATTAAAAACTATTTTTTAATGATGCCAAAGAAGTATAACTTCTCATGCGCGTACCTAAGTACACGCACCCATTTTTTTATTTAATTTCTTCTATATATATTTTTTTCTCTCTGCCTAGGGCACTCATAATTCTTTTAAATTTCACGTGTATGTTTTCAATGTCATTCGAGTTGTACAATTTTTTTTTGTGAAATTGGTCATTATTTATACTTTGTTTCATTTTGTAAACATACGTATTTTAGGTATTATGACAAATAAAAAAATTAGTTACACTAACATTCTTAGGTTTTTATTGTGTGGATAGTTTGAAGTTTAATATTATGTAGGTATATAAATTATTAAACTTATAAATTTCTTCGAAATTTATTCATAGGTTGGCAGGGCCTACTAATATTTTCTATTTGTCAATATTGTAATTTTTTTACAGTACCTACTTATTTGCAAGGAGTTTGGTTTAGTGTTTATAATTTACATATCTGCTGAGCGTCAAGAGTCTTAGGGCTGCTGAGACTGAAGACCAGAAATATTTATCAATTATGTAATATATTGTTGAAAAATTTGAATTTTACTATTTCAGGAAAGTTGATTTTTTTATTCATTAGAATAGTTACGTGTAATTGCCATCTTCCTTTATTTCATATTAAACATTTTGTTTGGTTGAGTGTGAGATAATTTTATTTATGTATGTTTTAATTTCATTTAATTTCTTATATATATTCTTACCTACCTACTTCTATTAAATTTCAGGCGGATGTTAACATTGTCATTCCAGTTGTATAAACTTTTTTGTCAAATTAGTTGTTATTTATACTTTTTGTTTCATTTTGGACTATGTTCTTTTTTTTTTTTTTACTTAATTCAAAGATTTGTGGTGTGTACAGGGAGTGATATCTCTATTAATTTCTATACTCCTTTGGATAAGCGGAATATTGCCACCACAGTTTTACATATAAACAAATCCTACAAATGTTTTAAACATTATGACAAATAAAAAATAGTTTCAAAAACATCCTTTTTTTTTTGGTGTGTATAGTTTGAAGTTTAATATTATGTATGTACGTAAATTCTTAAACATAGAGTTATTTATTAATTTATTTAGAAAATTATTCATAGGTAGGTAATAAGTTTTTCTATCTGTCAATATTGTTATTATGGTAGATAGGAGTACAGTAAATGCCTACATTCTTATATTCCTTTATATCTCTTTCGATTTGGAGTGTTTCTGAGCCATTCGGGGTCCTCAACGTCACCCCCTCCCCCCCCCCCCAGGTGGTTAAAGCCCCAAAATTTCGAAAGTTTAAATTTTTTTAAAAATATTTCTCTTTCGATTTTAAGTGTTTTCGAGTCATTCAGGGTCCTCGAACCCCCCCGCCTCCCCTCTAGGAAAAAGCCCCAAAATTTCGATAATTTTAGGAATTTCAAATATCTAATCATTCGAGATGGAGTGCTTCGAAACATTCGAGGTCTTGAACCTCCACCCACCCCCTCCTCACTTCCACAAAAGTGAAAGCCACAAAATTTCGAAAAATTGGAGGAAATTGTATTAAAATTAAGTCATTACGAACTAAAGTGTCCGGGGCATGGTAGAACTTTTACCCAAAGTCGACTTCCCACCCAATTTTGAGGGAGGGGGGGGAATGCAAAGCCCCAAAATTTCGAAACATTTCTTAAATTTAAGTATACTTTTTTTTATTATTTCGAGTGTTTGCGAGCCATTCGGGGTCCTCAACATCACCCCCCCCCCCCTTCACAGGGGTCAAGCCCCAAAATTTAGAAAATTTCAAAAATCATTCTCTTTCGATTTTTAGTGTTTCCCTGCTATTCAGGGTCCTCAAAATAACCCCTCCCCCTCTGGGGACAAAGCCCCAAAATCTCGAAAATTTCAGGAATTTAAATATCATTTCTTTCGAGATGGAGTGTTCCGAACCATTCGAGGTCCTGAACCTCCACCCCCCCCCCCTCCTTTTTCTCAAAAGAGAAAGCCACGAAAATTCGAAAAATTGGAGGAAATTGTATTAAAAATAAGTCATTGCGAACTAAAGTGTCCGGGGGATGGCGGAACGTTTACCCAAAGACGTTTTCTCCAACAAATTTGTGGTAAGGGGATTGGGGGAATGCAAAACCCCAAAATTTCGAAAAATTTCTTAAATTTAAGAATACTTTTTTACTATTTGGAGTGTTTCCAAGCCATTCGGGGTCCTCAAACTACCCTCCCCCCACAAGGAGTCAAAGACCCAATAATTAAAAAATTTCCCAAAATTTCCAAAAACCTATTCTCTTTCGATTTGGAGTGCTTACGAGCCATTCGGGGTCCTTAACAACACACCCACCCCCCTCAGGGGTCAAAACCCCAAAATTTAAAAAATTTCAAATATCATTCTCTTTCGATTTTTATTGTTTCCCAGCCATTCAGGGTCCTCAAAATCACCACTCCTCCTCTGGGAACAAAGCCCCAAAATTTCGAAAATTTCAGGAATTTCAAATATCATTTCTTTCGAGATGGAGTGTTCCAAACCATTCGAGGTCCTGAACATCCACTTTCCGCAAAAGTGAAAGCCCTAAAATTTCGAAATATAAGAATATATATAATTGGATGTTGGCATGTATGACGTCGATAAACTCTTACACCGTTTGACCGATCGTCATGAAATTTGGCACATCGAAATGTTTTTATCATGAAGAAGGTTTTTATGCTATCCATTTTTTTTGTAACTCGCCGCTAGATGGCGCTGTAGCGCATCATCTTCTAAACCTTTCAACCGATCGCCATGGGTAAACAGAAAATCATAGGTCACAGATACACAAACAGTAATTATGTGTCATTTCTTAATGTCCAACACACTGGACATAATATCGCTATCCATTTTGCTGTAACTCGCGGACAATATATCACCCGGTGTTCAGCCCGGGCAAAGCCGGGTACTGCAGCTAGTCTTAAATAAAAGTACTTGTTTGACCAACAATATATTTTAATTAACAAGCGTCTTGGTTTTAGGTTCTAATTTTTTTAAAAACTTAAATGCTCTTTAAATTTTTCTCTACATACTTTTAGGACCTATAGCATTATTATTTTTTTGTTTGTCATTCGTGAATGTGAAAACTTTTTTTATCGGTTGTGTATAGGAGAGTCTGAATTCAACGGCTGCAGGTTCTTAGTCCTACAACCACAGTAAAATTCGTCACTATCGTAAAATGGTGTTAAAATATTTGGGGGTCACACCCTCATTTCCCACAAATTCTTGTGACGCGTAAGTTAAATATAACTTTTTTAAAAAGATATATTATTAATCCGCATGTCAAAACTATCTTAAATTATTAATTTATTGTTTCCTTCAAAATATATTTATAAGCTTGTTGGCCTAGCTTACTTAAAAATCAGTGCTCCTGATTGTAGCAGCAACTGCGAACTGTGTGTTGTGCGCGTTGCGTATCTGTCAAGCGTCGCTGTGTTTGGTTTCAAATTAAATAATACGAGTAGCTTCCCCCCCCCCCCCCCCCCCGTTTTGTTCAAATAAAAATTATTCTGTAACTTAGTGCTGCTCCATTTTAAATACTTGCTAAATTATTTGTAACAAACCAATTGTTCAGCTACACTTCAAAGTCGTAAACAAGCCTCAGGAAGAAGCACTTTAGACCACAATTTCTGTACATGTTTTCAAATTATTATTTTTTTAGTAATTAAACTGCAGCAAAATAATATATTGCTTGAATTAATTTGTTTTTGTAATTATGTTATTTGGAATGGCTAGTTGTTTCCTGGAGTATTTTTTAAATAGGTTTTATATGTCTTTAATAAGTATGATACTTGTATGTAGACCGTACCTCACTTGAAAACATTAAATTGCATTTTTACTGCATATGCTATTTGGAAACAGGGCACAATTGTTAATGCTTCTTGAGATTGTATGGTTTTTCGACGCAAGAAAGTTGAGAGTTGGTGCTCATCGTAGGTAGCGGAGGTGGGACGCCCGATCGTGCATCTTCGGGTTTTTTTTGTTCATATTAAATAAATATGGCGGTGTTGATAAAATTATACTAATGGTCAATCAGGTTAGGTTAGCTACATTATAAATACTTTAAAACATTGTGGACGGTTGATTTGGTTAGGATAGCTACATTAAAGGTACGGGAAAAAAAGCATGAACTTCGGGGAACTTCGGGTTTTGGCTCTCTCGTCTGTGAAATGAAGGCTTCCCGTGGTGGGACGCGAGGCGCGCGCGCGCGTGGGTGCCGCAGCGCCATTGGCCGCGGCGCGGGAAGGCGGGGCGTGGGAGGGGAGGGGGCGGTCCCCCGGCTCCCCCCCGCCGGCGGTAGTCACGCGCTCCGCCGGGCCCGGGGGTGACTCCGCGCCGCCGCGCCTCGCCCGAGCCCTCGCCCCAGCCGTCATGCAGCCGCCCGCCGAGGACACGTGACGCCGCGTCGTGCGACCAGCGCCTGCCGCCAGGTAGCGTGCTCCCGCATCTGCAGCAACTCCTGTGCCATTGCGTATTCATACTTTCTTTTTGTCCATTAAACAAAAGTGTTCCCAGCAAAGGCGTACGTGAAAAAAATTGTTAAAATCAAACTTCCCACGTGAACCGAGTCACTTTGTTGGGAGGCGAGGATCGGGAATGGTGATTTACAAACTTGCTAAGAAAAAGGTTTTGTCCTGTTAATTTCTTTGCCACTCCTACGTTTACATAAGCACGGATTAGTTATTTTCGCAGAAATCACGGACGTATAATTCAGCATAGGAGTTGTATTTAATACAATTTTTCGAACATACATCATTGCAGTTTTGCACTGTTTGTCATGGAAAGAAAAATTCAAGAATGCAATGATGTTTAGGTCCCTCTGTTCGACATCAGCTGATTTAGGGTTGTTCTCTGTGGGATTGTTTTTTTCATTGTTTTTGCATTGCATAAGCAATGGCGAAAAATTTCTACTAAATCAAAATTCCCCGTTACGTGAATCATTTAAAGAACGTATAGGAGTTTCATTCTAAATGGAGCATTATTTTCACAGCTTTGAGCCAATAACGAAAGAAACGTTGCAAACATAAACAAAAGTTATAGAAACCTTAAAAAAAATCCCTCGATGAGTGTCATGGATACACATAATCTACTTTCTTACTTGTTTCTACTTCGACATCGGACTATTTATGTCAATTTGACGAGCTTACTCCCCCCCCCCCCCCAACCTCTTTTAGGTTGTACGGGTTTGGCCTATTCGTGGCAAGTACAAGCGGAGACTATGTAATTTCTAAAATGTACTACTTCAATTCACATTTTAGCTACCAACACTGTATTACAAACTTCGTGTTATTGTATAAATCAAATTATATAAACAAGAGCTGTCGTTTGACTTCAAAAAGACCTTCATTGTACGAAGGTCTTGGTTGCCTGATAATTAAGCCGAACCTTATCAAATGATCGCTACTCTCAACTTTTCGTTCCGCTGAGAAATATCCCGTGAATGGGGCTTGCAACTACTTCCTTTGTGGTAGCGAAATGACTTGTTTATACACACCAATCATCAGGCTAAAACTATTTTAAGTGTGAAAATTAGTACGTTAGTAGGTATTAAGAATCATTTGGAGCTCAAATAATTTCAACTAAACAATGAAAATGAGTCCCATAATATTAATTGACTTTCTTAATGACTTATTGTTAGCGTGTTTCAAATAAGTATTCCAATGCCAGTGTCGTAAACGTCTTAGTGTCTGAAGTACGATAGGGCGTTGGATTATTTTGCGTATTTTCCACTTCCTGGTAATGCATCATCGTGTACCTTCTTGCTTCCAACATACATTATTACTAGAGACCTGCAAAATTCGCGGATTCATTCGGTGATTTGCTAGAATTCAAACATATATACCTCTTAGATAATTTTGCTATTGGCTTACTGTTCATCTGGACGAATCTCAACCAGTTATAAACCCTCAAACAAAGAAGGATCGAATCACAGACAAACCAGCTGAGGCGACTTACAAGTCGGCAGCCAATGAACTTGCGTTATTTGCCCGAGTGTACAGGGGTATGTGCAGTCTATCCTGAAGGCCATCGAAACCGCAAATTTTTCAGGTCTCTAATTATTATCCCTTTTCCTTTTATAATAAATTATGCGCGTGTCCCTTCAAATGCGAAATTTAATCAAGTGGCAGGATGAAGTAGATAGTTTGTTAAACACATATTTAATTTAACTAATACTTCACTAAAGCAGCCAGATAGAGTCTAACGTTACAAGCTTCTAGCGGAATACTAAAAGTAACATGTCATTTTGACTATAGGGTATTACCTACGGATGTTTCACAACATGAGTGTAGCAATATCTTAATTTGTTGTAAGGTTTGTGTTCGGATATATGCATGTTCAACTTTATCTGCTATTTATAAAAAAATTCATGAATTTATTTAACTTTTTAATTTATTGCCACTGGTCACTTACAGTTCGCAATTGGCATTGCATGCAACGTAACTTCTATTGACCCGTTTTTTAAACATTTCTTCATAAATATCTCGTTTTTACAAAAAGATCCAAATATGATGGGTGAGAGTGTGACCTAAAGTTAGGTTGCAACAGACCATAGATGCGTGGCTGCTTTCGCTACCTGAACGTCACTCATAAATCTATGTAACGTACTGGCAGAGAGTATGAAGCAAAACTCAGACATGAAGTGTTTACGCGCGCCACCTGTGACGTCATGTAGCCCTCGCGGGCTCTTGAGGCTTCTGTAGGTACAGCTCCTGCGCTCCTGCGCGATTTACGTCCGTCTCTTGGGCTCTGTCCTAGCTTCAAGTTTACGTCTCAAACTATATTCGACAGTACAGTTGGACGAAAAATGGCTTCCCATTTTCTCCATAAAATAAAGTAAAATAAACAGATAACCTCAAATATGTTTTAAATACGTCACACTATCAAAGATTACATATTATTAATAAAGACAACGTAAATATAAATAAATTAGTAATATTTAATTTTGTGACAGCTAACGTAAACAAACAATGCGTTGCGTACTTGGTCCATGTTTCCAGCCCCGCAGAGTATAAGAAATAATTTTTTTTTAAATTTAAGTAGCGCCATTTTAGGGCAGCTAAAAGACGTTCGAGAACATTCCCCGAATGAGCAGTTATTTGCAAGCAAGTCATGGCAGCTGCGTTTTTTTTTTTTTTTTTTTTTTTTGGACCTGTCACGTGCGAAACGAGCGTTTTCGTCGATGAGAACCACTGTGAACAAAAGTGCGTTGAAGTCAAAACCGTTAAATTTCGCCGCGACGAAAGCAAAGTTGGGCTGGAGCAGACTCCAGCGAGTCCCGCAATAGAGTCGCTGTTCCAGTCTGCTTGCACGCGCTTCAAGGCGCGCCGTTCCCTGATGACGTCAGCCTGTCACCCTTCTCAAGGGCACAGTGGCCTGGATTAGTTTTCTTCCACAGTCTCGCGTTTGTGCTCATTATTCTCAGTGAATCCACATCACAAATATCGTTAGCAATTATTGATTTTTTTTAAAAATTTTTTTTTTTAGAATCTTAAAGGCCGACATTTTCGTCAATCCTACCATTGAATCAGAGCATGTAATCGTGAATCGTGTGAATCGTGTTGTGCACAGTTTTAAATTAATTGTTTGTGTGTATCCTTTGACACTTATTTCTTAATTTTTTGTAGATCACTCATAAATCAATAAAAAAATTGGTTTCCCAACAATCCTACAAACCTTAGTTTTACAGGGTTTTGGGAAATCCAATTTTTTTTTATTTGTTTATGAATGTTGTACAAAAAAAATAATACATGTTAAAGACTACACACAAACGATTAATTTCAAACTGTATACAACACGATGCTCTTAGTTCGTGCTAGAGTTGACATAAAAATTGGTCTTTAAGTTCCGAAACCCACTAAATAAATACTTTTTAAATTTATAAAACATTTCATAAACAACTAACGATAAATTTACTATGAACAGATTTTAAAATAATGAGTAAAAAACAAGAAATTATGGAAGAAACAATTTATGATACTACCCCCTTAATATCACTGTTTCATCAACCACTAAAAGAAATAAAAATCGCTTCAGGTACCTAATTTTTATAACTTATCTACAAGCACCCTTACACATGTTTGGAACATAAAATCCTGGGAGAACGTAAAAGTACGTCAGTTGTCTCGTTCTTTCTACTATAACCAATTAAAATAAGGAAATTGTTATTCACTTACCGAACCAAGTAATATTTTAATTAAATAAATATTAGATTTTTTTGCTTTGAATATTATTAGTACAAATGTTTGTCACGCACCAGCTATAAAACAACCAAGGACTGAATTGTTTCCTTCAATGAATAACTAAATTAATGAAAGTTTCCGGTGGAATTTAAATACGACCTGTAAATAATTTCTTTGACGTAGCTCATGAGTACACTGTTTTGTAGGCTATCTACAATCTCAGAAGTTGTAACCTAGTTAGTAATAACTTACTCCACGTACAGTTAACAACAACAAAAATGAGACATGTGTATGTAACGAAAAAGAAAACATTATAGAATAGTTCAATGCAGATCTATGGAGGCGATGCAGTGATGAAACATCGTACTAGCATTCAGTGGCGTAGCCAGGATTTGTGTATGGGGGGTGTTAAGAAGCATGCCGCCCCCCCCCCCCGTATTAAAGCGGGGGGTCCGGGGGTCCTCCCCCGGGAAAATTTGGATTTTAAGGTGTAAAATAGTGCTATTTTAGCAGTTTTCGGTTCTTAAATTTAAATATTGTAATGGTAAAATTTTTATTAATTTTAATATGAAATTTGTTTGAGTGATGAATAAGAAATTAATTAAAGATTTGGTGCTAAGGGGGGGATTTGAACCCCTAACCCCCCCCCCCCCCCTGGCTACGCCCCTGCTAGCATTCAGGAGAGCCAGCCATCTTGGATGGAGTATTCTATCGGTTGTTATATTGACTCGGGGCCAATTACGAGAGTGTTCCTTGCCACAGCACGCTCCTAGGAAGCAGTGGTCGCTATATCGTTACGCTCTTGTGGCGAGGGAAGCGGTTTCGATTCCCACCACTGGCACGACTCTAATTCACAGTACAGTGTCGCTACCAACGGGTTTCGGAACTCGCTATGATATTGGACAGCTCAGTCACCTAGCCACTGTGCATAACTACGTGACGTCAAATCCTGCATTATTTCCAATTTCCAAATTTGCTTATGTTTTATTATTCAAATTGTGCTTACCGTATACTGCTACAAAAGTATACTGCTTTCTAGTTCAGTCTACTCAGTTTTATTAGATTAAATAATTTCTAGGTTTACCTTCATTGTTAACTCGACAATGCTAGTAGTTTAGAGTTTTGATACCTTTTTCAAAGCTAAGGACGGCTTGCAAAGTTGTGAATTGAGGCAAAGGAAAGAATCTCTCATTTGATTAACTTGAAAAATTTGTGCTAAGGTTTTCCTTACCTAACTCGGCAAGCCACTCTAGGTGTCATACAACTAGAGGTACAGCTACAATGTCAAAGTTATTTAATTTATCAAATGATTAATTTTGGACTCAAATGTGGCACTGGGAGATTCTTTGTTGGTGCTAAGCATGTAACTCGTAACCTATCAATTATAAGCACGAGTTTCTGTGACTATTGTACCACATGTCATGTTAGCTTACTTTAACACAGTGGCGGATCCAGGATTTTGGTTTGGGAGGGGCTTGACCCAGCTGAGGCTAGGCTTTATCAAGGCAAACACTAAAACAATAGTGGACCCAGATGCTTTTGGAGGGGGCTTGAGCCCCTTAGCCCCCCCTCTGGATCCGCTACTGCTTTAACAGTCTGTTCATATGTAACAAATGCAGTGTGAAGAATGGTTTTAAACATTAACATGCATGTGTCATGTTTGTATGCGTGTTATTATTTATTATTTTTTAAGTACCATGTAAGCATCCGTGTTAAAAATTCCTACATTCAAAATGTGTAATCATACAGCTTTAATAAAGCAAAAACAAGATGACTAAGTGTAAATTTAGGCATAATTTTGTCAGACTGGTTGTAATTTTTCCCCTTCATCGCAATTATATTGGCTTAAAATTGTAAATAATGATATCTTAATATTCAGTCTAAATATAAAATTAAAAAGCCTAGTAATTTAAAGGATACAGAATGATTGGCTTCAGTAAGTATTATTTTTTTAATGAAGTTGTGTATAAAACATGTACTCAAATACATTAACGTATTTTACTTAGTAACACACTGAATGTTAATTATCTTGAGGATATTTAGAATCTATATGTGGGAGCAAAAAGATGGACAAGAGTTAGTCTAATCCAACAGAAATATTGACTGACTTCAATATATACACAGCAGTAAATGCAATTTTTAATGCTGATACCTTGGCTCTATCCCTTGCTTTAAAAAGGAATAGTGATAGCTATACTTTTATATCATCATGGTTTGTAATAATTTTAATATGCATGTTGGGTGCATTTCACTAAACTAATCACTTAATTTTTATATTAAATAAACGAGCCAAATATAGGAATACTGCCTTAATTATTACACTAGTTATTAATTATTGTGTGGCTATGTGGCCACAAAAATTGTTGTATGGATTTTTCTTGAAATTCTATAAAATCATCGTAGTTTTAATAAGCTCAACAGAATTAATTACTGAATTTTTGAGGCCACCTTGAAAATCATATTTAAGGAGGGAGCCAGTTTCTTACTTAAGTACGTGGGACACCATTTTACAGAGCTCGTTATGTGTAACATGAATATATTTTTTATTATTTAATAATATTAAATATAACGGCGTAAGAGTTGCTTGAATCGCAGATTTTGAACATTTATGAGTCTAAATGGAAAACCGAGATAGTAAGAAATTTGAAACGTACGTACATGCGATAAGCTATAGGAATGAATCTATATTAAAAATGTGCCAAGAGTACTTTTATCTTAGACAAATATTTTGAACGTTACCAGTAAATGTTTATGAAACACATGGAACACTAAAGAGTCCAACTTATAATAATAAATAAGCCCGGGTTATTTGTTAAAATAATAAACGAATCAAATTATATTACTTGAAATTATAATATCGATATCAAGCTTTTGGAGAAATAAAGACAAATAATTGTTTTGCTATTTTAGTTTTATTCTTTTTGGTTTTAATTTGAACAATTTTCCATTTAGTTAATAAAATGTTATGCAAAAACTAGCTTAAATATAATATACGATGATAAAAATTACTAATATAAATATTATACTACTATATTATAATACTAATATAATATAAATATATTCAAGCAGAAAACCATCTGATGAGTTATTTAACTAACTTTCAAATGTCTCAGAGACATCCATATATATTCTGAACACAAATACACCGTAATTTATTGCGTTCGTGCATTGTAAATTACTAACTGGCTATCACTTGACCTTGATTTTTGAACTATGACTAAAATTCAACATTCTGACTCAAATTTGATAACACAATAGCTATTTATATTTTTACAAATATTTCATTTGGTAGTTCCTATTCTGATTAAAAATATTATTTAAGATATTTTAATAAAGGAATCTCTTGTAGAAAAAACCTTCTCTATATCGAGTTAAAACATTCTTTCTTTAAGCCTTAAAGTTGATAAGACCCGATGTGTTAAAAATATATTTTTTCCAGTTGATTTTTTTCTACCAACAGATTATCATCTATTTGTCATAATCCCTTCAGTTTAAAACCTACTTTACCTCCATGCTACCTAAAATTATTAATATATTCCTACTAAATACGTTTTCTCATATGCTGCTTTCAACATCCCTAACTCTTAGTAATTTTTCTGTCACCCTCTCTCTTTCACAAATATCACTATTATCAACAACAATAGGTGTCTTTGCTCCACCTATCAAATCTGTAGGCTCCTTAACAGCGTCTGACCTGATTAACTGGTTAAAGGTTAGAGTTGAAACCCCATATATTAGTTTTTTTAATGGATGAAATGGTAACAAATGCATTTACGTCACATGTTAAAGTTTTAGGAACTTAATTGGGCTTCTGTGGAGATAGAAACAACATTTTCCCTCAAAGTTAACTCCAGGTATCATCAGTATAAACAGTAGTTATAAGTATTGAAACACTACTAACTGATTTACAAGTTATCTAGTGCCCAACTATTGTTTCATGTTCATAATACACTAGTAAAAATAAAGCCTTTATTCTCTCAGGCTTACATAACAAGGCGCAGTTTTAAATATCTTAATAAACATCCATTATTTAGCCTATTAGCAATAAGCATTTAAAAGAGTACTTCTACCGATTTAATAATTTAAAATTATAAATGATTTAAAATATTGAAATCCAGCATGTAAACTGAACAGTACATCGAATAACTTACTGAACTTAGGAACGTGCTAACACACGCCTTAACAATATATACCTTTTTCAGAAATTGTATTTAATCACTATGCATGTGATATGAAAAAAATTATCCTCAGCGGTGAACAGGGTGGCGCATTGATAAGTCTTTGACTTTGTATTCGGAGGGACTAGGGTTCGATTGCTGACCCAGACTTCCTAATTAATTTTTTCCATTTTTTCCCCCCGAAATCAAGCCAGGCTAATGCTGGGGTAATGTCTTACTATAGTCAATAGCCAATTCCATACCCAACCTCATTGAATGTGTTGAGTGTACCCATCACTCTTTAACTCTCTTTCAAAAAACTTTAAAATAACAAAAATATAAAATAATAATGTTAATATAAACGACAACCGTGAGTGGAGTTATTGTTGAATAATGGCGCTGAATCAAGCACAATCATTCCATCAATCACTACTGGCCATTGGGTTTTTTTTTTCATACACGCAACTCAAAACACAAGACCCACAGCTATAGAACCTATCTCGTCTTGTAAGACATCAGCATCCTAACTGCACTGCCAATGTGGCTCTCTAACACGAGGTAAGATTTGAAATTTATCCGTTCCTTCTCTTCAGACATTTTCGTTTACCAGGTTAGCAATAAAGTAGAAACCTAATTAAATACAAGAGCAATTTTCACTCTAATGGAATTACACTGTTACTTTAACGACAAATAAATCTGGATTCATTTCCAGGTCTTTCCAAATGGACTGACAAAATTTTTCTTCTGATGCTTTAACTATAAAATATTAGGATTGCATGTTGCACAACGAAAAGCCGGCATGCCAGGTTAAAAACTTGCACCCGTGAGCATTACCATTTAGGGTCCGTTAATTTTGAGCCTAAAGTACAGGCGCAATCCTCAAGGCAGACTGGGAACTTGAAATTTTGAATGGAACATGGCACGGAAATGTATACTGCGCTATAAAAGGTTTGTTCGATGTGTCGTAGACCTAGATGGAGACGAACATAACGCTGTGGCAGTTCCTGCTGGAGCTGCTGATCAGCAACCAGTACACGAGCATCATTACGTGGACGAACAACGACGGCGAGTTCAAGCTGGTGAACGCTGAGGAGGTGGCGCGCCTGTGGGGGTTGCGCAAGAACAAGACCAACATGAACTACGACAAGCTGAGCCGTGCGCTGCGCTACTACTACGACAAGAACATCATCAAGAAGGTGCTCGGCCAGAAGTTTGTGTACAGGTCAGTGTGTTCCCGTAGGACCTCGCTTCAATTGCGTTGTGACAGAAACATAATCAAGAATGTGCTGAACCAGATGTTAGTCTGCAGGTGTGCTTTTAGATGATACATAGTGTCGCCGCTGCAATTCTGCTACAAGAACCGCATCAAGAAGATGGCGAACCAGAAGTTCTTCTACAGGTTAGTGCGTTATAAGCCTCATCACTGAATCTCTAGAAATATGCTGAACGTTTTTTGACCAAAGGTGAGTATTTTCCTTGAGATGATACGAATCATCGTTGCAATTTGATTGCTACAAGAACATCGTCAAAAATGTTCATAGCCAGAAGTTCTTTTACAGACTAAATGTATTTATTTAGACCACGTAGTTCCCTCAATGTCCTCGTATTAAACCAAGGCACTAGTTCTTCTGAAGGTTAGTATGTTCCTTCGGGCAAGACATAGGGATTTAGCTGCTGTGTGACTAGAATATCATCACAAAAGTGTTGAACCAGAAATTCGTCGGACTTAGTGAACTATTTTAATTGGCTTATAGAAACTTTGCTGGGCATTTTTTTTTTTAAATTTTTGGCAAGAACATCAATCATAAAAGAGGGCTGAACCTACAGTTAATTTACAGGTAAGTGCGTTTCTTCCGTTGATTCGCTTTTCACTCAGCAAGGTTATAATCAGACATGTTGGGCTCAAACTCCTTTCAAGCAACAAATATTTCCTAAGGTATTTTTTGTTAAGGTAGCAGTCTCAAACAAGGCAATGCCTTTGAACCAGGCACCTGTCGATTTATCAAGGTGTAAGCATAGTAAATCACAGATAAGTCTAATATTATTTCAAACCCGAGGCACCGTGGTACATACTAGAAATTGTATTGTACATTTATAATATGGTGAGTTGTAGTAATGGTTTGTGTAAAATGAAATATTTGGTACCTATTCGCATAAATTTTTTTTTCAGTCAGTGGCAAGTGTTGTGTATTATTATTTTTCTTTATACGTTTGCTAACAAAATTTAATGAAACTTTAAATGTCAATAAAATATTAAGACAAAGTTACATCACACGAATTATATTTTGTAAAATTAAAAACAAAATCATGGGTGACATTATTAGCGACACCCAAATGACAGGGACAGTTTTTAATGAGTAGATGAAGTGAGTTTTAAGAATAACTGATTACAAATGTGCAATGGGAATGAAACCAAACAAATGAATAATGGCTGTGAAAGCCGTCGTGTTACGAGCAGAAGTGAGCAGAGACTGGCGGAGTGCGGGGCGGGTGAGAGGCAAGCAGTCAGCTGTCTCTGAGACGTATCTTCGGTGATGGCTCCTGCCCCAGCATGCCGGCTCCCACTCTTGCCCGCTCTTGCCCGCTCTTGCCCGCTCTTGCCCGCTCTTGCCCGCTCTTGCCCGCTCTTGCCCGCTCTTGCCCGCTCTTGCCCGCTCTTGCCCGCTCTTGCCCGCTCTTGCCCGCTCTTGCCCGCTCTTGCCCGCTCTTGCCCGCTCTTGCCCGCTCTTGCCCGCTCTTGCCCGCTCTTGCCCGCTCTTGCCCGCTCTTGCCCGCTCTTGCCCGCTCTTGCCCGCTCTTGCCCGCTCTTGCCCGCTCTTGCCCGCTCTTGCCCGCTCTGGCCCGCTCTGGCCCGCTCTTGCCCGCTCTTGCCCGCTCTTGCCCGCTCTTGCCCGCTCTTGCCCGCTCTTGCCCGCTCTTACCCGCTCTTACCCGCTCTTGCCCGCCCGCCCGGGCACACACATGCGAGTCTTTCCAATACCAGAGGATTCGACCGGCTCATCCGTAGTTCAAACTAACGCAGCGATCTCCCAGGGCCACGAGTTGGCCGTCACAGCAAGGCAGGGGTCGGCCGACTTTCCAGGGAGACGAGCCAAATATCAAGCAAACAGATTATCCCATTTGTTTTACACAACCGCATCATGTATTTCCGCTGTATATACGTGGAATTTTAAGACGATAAAAAAAGAAAAAAATCAAAATATTTTATTTACAAAGTCAACATAAAGTCTTAAAAATAAAGGCTACTTAGAAAAAAAACACGTGAATGTAAAAAAAAAAATCATGGTAGTCATCAGTAGAGCTTTACTGACAAAACAAGTAAACCTAATTATTTTTATTAATTAATTATTAAAATAAACAAGCAGCTGGTCGTGTTGCGGTGGAGGGTGGTGCGATGGTAGCTGCGAGCGCAGGTCGGGGACATGCCTTGTGATGGGCCGTTTCATTTCGTTCGGATTTTTTTTGACGTGACAACGTCTAATAAATCGATGAACGCCGGCTGCACGCACGAAAAAGTGTCCCGTTACGCACATTGTCCCGTTACGCGGTGTCCCGTTACGCTCATTGTACGCTTGCGCCGCATCTATCTCTCTTCCACTCGATTGGAACAACCATCGATTTGACTTTTTCGAGGCACATTAAACTTGAAACTCCCATTCGTTTCCTACTTTTCCTATCATCGTCCTATCCTTAACAGAATAACACAGATTGGAAGAAGTTAAATAGCAAACATGTATAAAAGTTATAGTTAAAATAATCTGTTCGTTAAAGTAATAAACATATTTGAATTAATGAGTGCAAATAAAAGTAAATTTATCAATTAAATTGGAGATTTAATTTCACTCCTCCTTTGTATCCATACAAAATAGTGATAATTCAATAAAAATGATTCAATTTTATTCATAAAAGTATGCAATCATTTCATCGATGTTTTGTTATGACGTTGTCACGTTAAACTATCGTCCGTAAACCGACTTTACAGACAACCAATTTTTTTTTTTTTTGGTGGTTTGGCAGCGCAGTGAGGGGCAGAGCCGGGAAATCCTGCGAAAAGAGCCGCGGTATGCCGACCCCTGTCCTGATCCGGTGTGATGCGTGTCTCCTAATTATTCCACATTCTTCATCACGGGAATAGTTTGTCCTTCAACTGAAATATTTTGGGGTTACTTTATTTTGATGTCTTATTGAAACAGTGATTTTTTAAATATATATTTGCCCACTGTGAATTTTTATTTTTATGTAGAAATATTTGATTTCTGCTTTAAGCGCGATTTGAAAACTGCTCATAATATCTGAGTGGGGTCTGTTTACGAAAAACATTCAAGAATACGCTGAAAGCGGATGGGTAGTTCTGTTGCCGTATTTGGTTTTTAAAATGTGTTTTTAGGAGAGTGGAAATGGCTAAAACGCGCCTTTAAAGAATAGGGCATACTATTTAGGCAAGAAACACTAGGTACAGTTACATCACCGACCACTCTCTTTTTATTTTTATGATCTTTGTTTGTCTGGGTTTTCCGTGAAAAATTACATTAATTGGAAAACGAAAAATTTAAATTTTATCAGCATCTAATTTAAATAGCTGACCTATACTTTTCGGTTTCAAATGATTCTTCGTAATTTCATACCGTAAAAACCTTAAACATTTTAATGCCTCATGTAATGACACGATTTCACCGGAATTTGATCGTTAGCATTAATAACTATAACTTAAGTATATTTTTTCTAGAAATAATTTAAAAATCTCTTAAGATAAATTCGAAAAATAAGGGTCGAATTTTAAGTTCCATGTTGGCTTTGAAACATTTTTTCGAGAGTTTATTTAAAAAATGTTTCGACCTTTTCATTGGCGGAAGGAGGGGGGGGAAGTAGGGTTTTATACTAAACCCTTAGGAAGGGCCCTTCTCCTTAATGTCAGGACCCTGAATAAGTAAATGTCCCAGGACTTCGCTAAGTCTAGTAGCTACCATATAGGGCCATGGTTACCGCTTAACTTTCATAGTTGCCCTAAAGAGACCCTGTCACACTGACAAATTTTCGCTTCCAACACCTCGCCAATAGGTTTTATCAAATAAAATTTAGTTATGACATCATCGAAAACGTCACTAGCGCGACCATGTTTGTTCGGAAACTTGGGTGACTTGAGTTCCCATCAAATATTTTGCATACAGGACGGGTTATAAAATATCGTGGAAGTTGGATGCGATCTACCAATCAAATTCGTGCCTGGTGAAAACGGAGATGACGTCGTTTCCATCACAATGATCCTTTAAAATGGCGAAGAACAAATGGGCGATTAAAGAGGTTATAAAAGTGAAATAACCACATTTATTTTAATATAAATGTCGTGTGCCAAATAACTTTATGTGTAAAAAGGAAAAGTATATTTCTACAACTTAAAAAAAAAATCACTGAACATGTATTTCATTATGTAACGTATATTATTGTAAATTAAATGTATACATTTTCAAAAAAATTTAAAAATGCTCAAATAGCATAAGAAGTTCCAAAAATCCATCCAGTATTGTGATACTTTTTTTTAATTTCAAAATTTACCTACATTAAAATTGAAAAGTTTAAGATAACTCAGACGGAAAATAAACTTGGAAAGTGTGACATGATTTAAAACATGTTTGAGGTTATTTGTCAAAACATATTTGATGGAGAAAACTGGAAGCCATTTTGTATCCAATACCACCCTTCCACTCTGTTGCCAAATATTCGGCAGTGTGGCAGGGCCTGAAGCATGCAGAGAAGACCGCGCGCCAGTTCAGAGGCGGCATCGTGCTGTGAGCACCAGCTAGCGTCGCACCTATCAAACCGCCGCACCAACACAGACGACAGACACATCCCTGTTTGTAGGCGACAGGCCCCTTGGCGTTTCTGGCCACTCCCCACACGGAGGTCGCAACTCTGGACACGTTCTCTGCCAGTTTCTAGGTCGCAGATAGTCGGAGAGCTACGAGACCTTTCCTCAGCCACCCCGGCAAGCTATATAAGCGCGTCAGCCGACCAGTTGAATCAGTCTTTCGGTTTAGCGATACGTGAAATGAAGTGCGAGCGACTGAAAGAGTGTTCAGGAACAATGGTGCGTGGTAAGTTACTGTCGAGTCAGACACCGGTGACATGTAAACAAGAGCAATTATGTTAGCATTCTTTTTTGGACAGACTTTCGACTGATTTATATATTTCAATATGTAGCGTGACGTATAGCAATGTAGTGAAACGAGAAACTTGACTAGAAATTAGTGAACCCAAACTAAACAAATTGAGCTATTCTTGACATTTCCTTATTTGTAACAATATGTTTGAAACAACAAAAAATCCAACAAATAAAGCTTTAAATACTTAAAAAAATTTGATTTTGTCAGTAATAAAATATCGGTTTAAGCTATGGACCTTTATGGTTTCTATTATGTAAAAGTTGGTGCTAAACGTACCTACTTGTGCATTAATGAACTGACACAACTCCTAGCACAAAATATTATGAACATGTATTATATTATATAAAATTTGACTTATATTACATTTAAATTTTGGAGTCAATGGGGAAGTATAAGTAACTCTCGTTTCAATTTGAATGGACATTTTCTTTTGCCACGAATTAGTAAAAATCATTTTGGCTCGGTCGATAGGCGCAGGTAGTTAGTTACCTGAACTGAAGGAAGGACAGTACAAATCCAGCTTGTAGAACATTCTGGCAACCTTATGTACCGTAATGAACCCTGGGACATTTAAGAACCTAATATAACTTTTTAACATTCTAAATATTCTGGAAAATTTTGGAAACTTTGTGCACATAGTAAACTAAATGTTCTCGAATATTCCAAAAGTAACAATTTTTTGGTGTGTCTATTAATTTTTTTTTCACTACTTACAGTAAGAGCTAGTCATATTAAAAGTTGTTTTAGATAAATGTTTTATATAATGTGTTAAAGGTTCGCAATAAATTTGAACAAACTTGATACTAAGGGAGTTATGATTTATTTTTGTCCTTGCACCCCTGGAACTAATGGTTGATGTTATCAAAACCTTTCAAAAATGTTTGGTATTACTCTTAGGATTATAATTAGTTAAAAATTTTAAAAAGTTTTGCTATTAGGGAATTGTGATTTTTTTTTTTAGTTTTTCAGTATGGAAGAAATTTGTGCAATTATAGCAGTTATCATAACCATAAACTGTTACTTATTTAGAAATTTCAAAATAAAATGTTAATTGTGTAGTATTACTATAATTTCAATTTAAATGGATGTTTTCCTTTGTCATAAATTAGTAGAAAATCTATTTTGACTCGGTTTACAGGCAATGGTTTTAGAGTATAGGGTCCACGAAGAAAAAAAAATAGGTAGAAATTCTCCGAAAGTCGCACCATGGTAAAAACTGCAAAATGAACTCTTTCTTCGAAATTTACCAAAAAAATACAAATAATAAAATCTACTTAGCAATAGTAAAACTACAAAAACCCAGAAAACAACAGCAAACTTAGAAGTCATACAGTCATCGAAAATATGGCGACCAAGAACATCAACATATCACTGGGTACATACATTAACAGCAAGCACAGATAAAAATTAATTTATGATATGTCCGCTTTCGATGAAGCAGCCACCATGAAAAGGCAGTAATAACCTAATATCAACTATCGTAGACAAAAAAATAGCAAAATAAAAAACTAACTGTAGGAATGACATAAAGCAAAGCCAGACACATTGGACACAAGAATAAATTTCAAAGAAGACGTACAGAGGAGACAAGTGACTTGGGAGTACTCTCATTTACTAACTGCAGGCCTTTCTAATTTTCTGTTTTATAACAAAGTTATAAACATTTTTAGGTTTGTAGAATATTATATATTGGTTTAGTTCCGAAAATATTTTTGTAAATCTCCAGAAAAATGTTTTTACAACTTTTGAAAGTTTCGAGTAGAAAAAAGTAAGCATTAATAATTTAATATGAACTCTCCCGTAGTTTGTTATTTTTACTCATGTTTGACAGTGGAATCACTTCAAGGTCAGATGACAAATATTTTTTAGAAGTTCAGCGTTTGTTGTCTCGTTAAAATGGATTTGTCAGCTCAAAGGTAAATAATAAGTGAAAAACATTTTTTTTGCGTATAAGAATTAGTTAGCCAACAGAAGTCTTAGTATATACGTGATTCGTCAAATATAAAACACTATGCTAATGAAAACAAACTTGTCTCAGTGCAGTGATTTAATTAAATATATAAATTAATATTGTTTACAGATTTGTTTCATTTCCTGAGATCGTCAAAATGGAAAGCAAGATTCCATTTAAAGTGAAGATGGAAAGTCTTCAAAAGTCCCCTGGTATATTCACTGGGAAGTTTTTCTGTAGGCCTGCTTCAACAAATTCGAACTTCAGTTCTTTTGCTTCAAGAACAGCCGCAGCCGCACTAGCAGGTGAGTTTTTTTTTATCATAATTCATTACCTAATTGCATCAGCTGAGCATCATCATCTCAAGATACATCATATACATCTCAAAGATGAAAACAATAATAAATTTTGAAATGGCTTTCCAATGAGTGTTTAATCGCATATCAAAATGTCAGAGGGTTGCGAACAAAGTATAATAAATTTATTTTGAAAACCTAGTACACTCTCAATATGATATCATCTGCCCCACATAAACTTGGTTTAACGATCTTTCATGGACCAATATTTAATATTTAAAATAAAAGAAATTTTTTACTTACATTAAAAAAAAGAGTTGGCGGTGTTTTGGTAGCGATTAACAAAAG
Organism: Bacillus rossius redtenbacheri; assembly: GCF_032445375.1. Lineage (NCBI taxonomy): Eukaryota > Metazoa > Arthropoda > Insecta > Phasmatodea > Bacillidae > Bacillus > Bacillus rossius. The sequence goes on from NC_086331.1 coordinate 29,198,048, forward strand.
TATATTTTTATCAGTTCAGCAAATAAATAAATATGACTATCCTGGAATAGAAGCTGCTTGAATGAGATTTTCTGACTCTTGGTAATACCTATTTGCCTCCAGACACTACACCAAATGCATGCTCCGCTTATTTTGATTCTTTAGAAGGAAAACTTGAAACATGTCAAGACGAATTAGTGGTTCTCGGTGATTTAAAAGCCTACCTGGTGTTTATTGGTCCAATAAAACACATCTAACTTAATGCATATGCACATCAAAACCAAGGCTCGGTGCCTACTCAGTTTTTCATTTAGTGTCGAATTAATTCAGTGCAATTGTACCCAACCATAAAAAACCTCTTAGACCTATGTTTTACCAATAAAACTCAGTGTGTAGTATCTCAAGCTACTGATGTGCTCATCGAAGACGACCTATATCATCCTACACTTAATATTAACATTACAATTGAACGTATCTACGGTGTTACTAATCAATATTTTGGTTTTAGAGATTACAAAAACGGCGATTTTTTCGGTCTGTACAACTTGTTAAAAAATTATGATTCATCCAGTTACTATACATCTTCTGTTGTTAATAATCTTGTTGAATAACTAAGTACAAATTTTTGTGAAATAATCAATATCTACATACCCTTGTATTCTAAAAAATATTTCTAAATATCTTAATGGGTTTTCTAGTGAATTAATACAAGACCTGAAATCCAAGAAATATTTCCACAATTTGCGCAGAAGAAACAACAACCCATACTGCGGTACCTATTCCTCTCATTACCGGAAACAAGTTAAATCTAAAATTAAGCGTGAAAAAAAACATTGATCTCGACCAATCAACACTAATATTATGAACAACACAAAAGTTTTTGGCGTTATGTGAAAATAATGGAAAATGGCTAATATGATCACCTCTCACTAAAATACGATGATGTTTCAAATGATCCTGTTATACTATACAATGTATTTGCTTAGTATTTTTCTAGTATGGATGTGACTTCAAGCCATAATCTCCATGTGTCTATCAACAAAAACCTTGACACAATATCTATCTCTAAAATTTCTGATAGCCTTTTCCGTGGGGTATCAAGGCCCTAAAATCGTCAAGATCAAGAGGTACTGATTACATTCATAATTTTATTTCAAAAAGTTGCTGTAACTTACTAATACCGCTCTTGAAACTTTATATAACTCGAGTTTAAAATTCCAAAATTTTCCGTATAAATGGAAAATAGCCAATGTAATTCTTATATATAAGAATGGTTCTAAATTAAATGTTTCAAATTATCTACCAATAATTTTACTGAATGAATTTAACCCAATTTTTTAAAAAATTACAAAATATTAAATTTTCAACAAAAAAATTAATTATCTTTAATCATAAAGCACGTTTATTAATCCTATTTATAATGAAGTTAATAATAGAGGGCCGGCTGATGCCTGCTTTTTGATCTTGGAAAAGCGTTTGATACCTAAAATCATTAAATACGTCTTGAAACGTTATCAAATTTCAGTTTAAGTGTTAATTATGTAAATTAGTACTCCAACTTTCTAAATAATATCTTTCTATGTATCCATTAACAACAACAGTTCCTCCTTGTTTAAAGCTAGCTCAGGAGTCCTCTAGGAGGTACACTGTCACCTATACTTCTCATTATTTTTATCGATGACATTTCTCAAGTCCTTAATCACTCTACTGGTGTACTTTTTTGCTGATAACAAAATTTATAGAAAAAATCACAACACTCCATGATTGTCTTCTACTTCAAAATGACATAAAATAAATTAATAATTGGTGAAAGCTTAACTTAGTTACTCTAAACAATAAAAAAAACCAAAATAATATTTGTATCAGGATATAAAACTTTAAATTATGATTATAATATAGAAAAATCATCAATTTCTAAAGTATCATTTATAAAACTTCTTGATATCATTTTAGACTCTAAATTATACTTTCATCAGCATGTGGAATTTTTGAATTTATAGTTCCCGAAGAACATTAGTCCAAACTAAGTACATAACTTTTCACGCTAATAATTCAGACTCCAGACTCAGTTCTCTCACTTCATTTGTCATTAATAAGATCTCAATTAGAAGGTTCATTGATATGGAATAGCATTAACACATGCGATAGCAATAAAATATAATACATAGAAACAAAATTATAAAATTGGTAACTAAAGAATTTCCCTTAACCCACTTTAACATCACTTTAAGATCGAAGAGCTTATTTAGATTCACCTTTTTGTAAACATTTGTTATAATTCAAAACTCAATTGCAAATATATTTGAGATGATATTTGCCTTAAAGTGCCCCAATTTAATTGTCACCGTTTATCAGCATTGTATACAGTTAAAAATAACGATAATATTTATAGATTAATTTTAAATTCTAATAAATTTAATATGAATTTGAAAATCAAAATATTTATTTTTAGTATCATTTAACTTTCAGGTTAACATTATTGTACTTTATAAATTTATGTCTTACTGCTTACTATGTTACTGATTTATGCTATTGTTACAATTTATTATGTGGGTAGAACTGGATTCGTAAAGGATAGCCCAGTTAAGTTTTATTACACAGTTTTATTGATTACTAATGTTTAATAAATAATCTTACTTAAAAATGCTTAATCACCAATTACTTGTAGTTAAAAATGTTTATTCCCAAGTCGCTCAGTGCCTGTCAAGTTCTTACAGATCGCACTCCTCACTGGGCCGCTCTCCTCACGGAACTCACGCGGTTCACCCCACGGAACTCTTGTCGCCAAAAACCTGTCGCCGAACTCACCGCGGAACTCTGTCGCCAAACTCCGTCGCCGAAAAACTCGCCGCACTCACGGCACTCTCGCCAGTGTCGCGGGTTTCTCGCCACTCCCAAGAACTCCGTCGCCGAATTCTCGCCGCACCCGCGACACTCTCGCCACTCGCCGTCGCCCCCGCCCCAAAATTCTCGCACCCGAAAACCATCGCGGAGGCCGGCGTCCCAGCTTTAGTAACTAGGGGCGCCCTTCTCGAACAGACGAGAGGGGCTGATGACGAGTCGCGTCATCCCGAGTAACAGGCGATTTGCCTAAAGGCGGTTTGCCTAAACATTAAATCGTTACGGCGATTTGCCTAAAGTCATTTCGCCTAAAGGCGTTTTGCCTAACGTCGAATTGCCTAACGGCTATTTGCCTAAAGGCGATTTGCCTAAAGGCGATTTGCCTAACGGCGCTTTCCCTAACGGAGTTCTGCCTGACGGCGATTTGCCGAACGGCGTTTTGCCTAACTCCGATTTGCCAAACGGCCTTTTGCCTAACGGCGATTTGCCTAACGGCGAATTTCCTAACGGCGATTTGCCTAACGGCGATTTGCCTAACGGCGATTTGCCTAACGGCGAATTGCCTAACGGCGAATAGCCTAACGGCGAATAGCCTAACGGCGAATTTCCTAACGGCGAATAGCCTAACGGCTAATTGCCTATCGGCGAATTGCCTAACGGCGAATTGCCTAACGGCGAATTGCCTAACGGCGAATTGCCTAACGGCGAATTGCCTAACGGCGAATTGCCTAACGGCGAATTTCCTAACGGCGAATTGCCTAACGGCGAATTTCCTAACGGCGAATTTCCTAACGGCGTTTTGCCTAACTACGATTTGGCCAACGGCGTTTTGCCTAATGGCGATTTGCCTAATGGCGATTTGCCTAACGGCGTTTTGCCTAACCTAACATAACCTAACGGCGTTTTGCCTATCGGCGTTTTGCCTAAAAGAGGAAAAAGCGTTTTGTCTAACGGCGAATTGCCTAATGGCGATTAGCCTAACGGCGTCTTGCCTAACGGCTTTTTGCCTAACGGCCTTTTGCCTAACGGAGATATTCCTAACGGCGTTTTGCTTAATGGCGTTTTGCCTAAAATTAGGCAAAACTCCTTTAGGCAAAACGACACATGCCCGTCATCCCTGGTCGACCCGACGCCCGAACAGTCGAGAAGGGCGTCGCTCGCTCACGTCAGTTCATGCGGCGGCCCGCGGAATTACCAAGGCCGCTCAGCGACAGAGAACGGCGCCGAGGCTGGACGATGCGCGGGGAGTGGAGGGGGAAAGAGGTAGCGACGACCCTTGTAATCCGGCCAGGCACGCGTGACATACCTTACGTCTATGGATGGCGCGTGACGTCAGTGGCCGTGGGGGTCACCAGCCAGCTCCAAACCTGGCACCGCAGTCTGGTCTCTCTCGTTCGTAACAATATAAATTATATTACGTATTATATTTGTCATTGTGTCGTTTGTTTCTTTGCATGTCTGGTCCTTTGTTGATTGTTTATTTAAAAATATTTTATGTATTTTTCTTTGTATTTTGTATTTGCCGTGCCCACTAATATAGTTCCAGGACTGTTGGAAGGCGCGGAACAAAATTCAAACAAATAAATAAATAAATAAAAAGATGACTCGGTTATTCAAAATATGTATTTGAAAAATCGCTGACATGGTTAGGTATTAAAGCTTGAACTTTTGACCCACTAGTCTGGCATTCGGGCTATGATTTGCAGGCTTCTAACTTATATATATATATATATATATATATATATATATATATATATACACACACACATACAAATGTGGGCGAGTCTTTCAGTAGTCGCCAGTGATGTTTAAACATCTAACCTCGGTAGCGAGCAATTTAAGGTATTCTCATGTTGAAAATAAACATAATACGAAACCAGGAAACCAAAATTAACGCAGAAATCTTTGAAATAATGCAGAAAGTGACAAATAGGCCAATATAAAATGTATTCATTTTAGGGAAACACGTTAAAATTGTTTTCCCTATTTAAAAACTAACTATACTTCTGTTTGACAAGATGGTATTATCGTATTTGAGGTAAAATTTCTTTAGGGGAGTTGAGAGCGAAATTTTAGCTTGCACCAGAAATGCAATGAAATAAGCGTGCATTACAAACGGAAATCTGTAAGATTGAAAGTGAAATGCGCATGCATGCTAAACTGCTGTAGCCACGACCCGAAGTCCGTAAGACGGCGGACCCACGGGGGATGTACTAAGTGAATTGGTGTGCCAAAATAAACTTTGTAATTGTGAAACTATCCTTGAATACATTTTTTAAATATGAATAGTCATAATGCCCGAGTGGCATTCAACTTTTTATTGTTACTGTACTTTCAATTGTGTTTTTCTATAGTCAGTTAATGTTGGACATGTTTCCCATCACATCAATAATGTTTTAAAATATAATCACTTCGTTGATTCGCGCGAACACACCCGAAGCATGGCTTGGCATACGCCGAGCGCTGGTAGCGCGCAGCTTCTAGGCACGAAGGCAGTCGACCTTCGTACAGCCTAACCAGTGTGTGCCTGAAACTGGGAGCTTCATGCCACGAAGGGTGATGCGCACCTAACTGCATACAGCTGAACTCTAAATGTCGGCGCCAGGCTGGTCGCTTGCTTCCTGTCGAGAGTCTTAATATCACTGCGCTGCGATCTAGTCGGTAGCGGTCCTGCAAAGACGGGCAATGGGGCCTCTGCTCACAAAACCCCCATTAACTATAGAACTGTTAAAAGAACCTCATAGCTTTGTAAACGAACTTTATAGACGTCAGAAATGCGTAAAAATAGCATATTTTGGTGCTATTTTTTTCTTCAAAATTTTGGATTTTCCATTTAACAGGGAAATTTAACTACTCAAAATACTCCAATCATTCACCCCTACCAATATTCAGAGATGTGTATGCCCCTGGATAAGGAAGTGTGTGTGTGTGTGTGTGTATATATATATATATATTTACATACACACACTCCTCCCCACAAAATCATAAAAAAAAAAATATTATAAAAATCTATCACTCCTACCAACATGAGGAAATAATTTGAAGCAAACACGGTCAAAGTGGTTATATCCACCCCTCTCTCCGAAATTAAGTTATGCTTACGCTCCTGAGGATAGTTCCCTGAAACCCGTCCAATGAAAATTTGCGCGCTACTGCTCACACCTGTAACTTCGCCAGGCTTAATTTCTGGATGCATGTTCCTTAACAAAGATTACTTAATTTGTAATTCCCCGCCACACATTAAATTCATGCCCCAATGTGTTCATGTGTGTGTGTGTAGAGAGAGAAAGATAGAGTTGTAGGAGTCAATATGTTGCACACACAATTCCGAGATAATATAGTATAGATAGATAATATAGATAATATAGTATATATATAATATAGGCACAACGTTAAGCTGGATTGAATGTATGTCACGGCACACGGAACAAGAACGTAGCCAGGGTAGAAGTCCGTGGTGTCTGGTCCCCTCCCTTCCAGGGTTTAGAACACAAGTGAACACAGAACAAGACAATTATGGTTTACAAAGAGAAAAATTCAGAAGGATCATTTCAATATTTAGTGGACTACAATAATTAATTTCCACCCCATTATAGCCCGACATGCCTCAAGTAGAAGTGGGAGGAATTGTGTTTACAAGTTGTCCGTATTTTATGCCGGTCTACACAATTATTACTGTAAGCATGTATTTCATACAAACTCTATGTGTTTCGTATATTTGATAACATTTATATCTAATTATAACTTGTCTTAACAAAATCATCAAATATATTTTAAGAACCAAGTATTAAAAATGATAAATGAAAACCAAAATATCAAATGTTCAGTATTATTTTCTCTTGCAAAATCACTTCTTAAATTTCTATGTGTAAATGTTGGCATTCTAATAATATACTATTTCCTGAGATTTCAGTGTGACGATCAACTATAATTATAAATTATTATTATTCAATTATTCAATTATTATTATTCAATTATAAAGAAAACTTACTCATAAAAATGATGAAATGTTTATACTGGACCCTTCGTTCATAAAATCCTGGCTACGGCCCTGCACGTAACTGCTGTGAATAATGGTTTGGCATGTTGCTGGTGCATTAGTCTGCTACATTGTTAGCATATTATTAAGAACGCAGACAGGACCGCGACACGAGCCAGGTTCGGAGCTGGCTGGCGGCCCCGCACGGCCACTGACGTCATGCGCCATCCATTGACGTAAGGCATACCACGCGTGCCTGGCCGGATTACAAGGGTCGTCGCTATTCCCCTACCCCCCCCTTCCACACCCCTCGCACCCTCTAGCCTCAGGCCATTGTCAATGACCCTTTTAGCGGCCTGGGAATTATGCGGGTTTCCCGAGATCGTCGCGTGTAGTGGCGCGAAAGAACACCGCCTTTCTGGACTTTTCGGACGTCGGGTCGGCCCAAGGTGACACGACACTTTCTACCTCCCCCCTCCCGCCCCACAGGTGGTTCCAGAAAGTCTGCCAAGGGAATAAAAGCAGTGACGCCGGCCTTCGCGAGAGTTCCGAGCTAAGAGTGAAAAGCGGAGTAGTGGAGAGAGAGTCTCCCCCTCGGGGAGTGATACTGGCGATACCCGTGCGATCAGCGAGAGGTGAAGAGGGCAAGTGGCCTTTGCTGAGTGAACCGGACCTACCTGGAGGCGATACCTGCTAGTGAAGGCCTGGCGAGCCAGTCGGGTGTGTGGGTGAGTGTGTGAAGGAGGCGGACAGAGGCGAACAGAAGAGCGAGCCACTGTCGAGCCAAGCTCCAGTGGCATGTGTTAATGTTTCAATGACCAGTAATTGTTGTGGACAGAGATCTTGGGCGCATTAATTAAAGTTATGGTGTAGACATTGGTAATAAATAAAACTGAACCAATAAATTGGGCTGGCTATACCTTGCGAGCCCAGTTCTACTCGTAACAATGTCACAGAACTGTTTAGCGAGGTGCGCCAGCGACTGGACTGGTTTGCAGAGCTCCGCCAGCCATTCTTCTTCCCGGAGTCGTACCTGGACACGTGGAAGAAGTTCCCGCTGCCGTTCGCGCTGGCCGACCAGGAGAGCGCGCGCTTCGCCGCGGCCTACAAGGCCCTGCCGCGCAGAGCCGCGCCCAAGCCCTTCCACTTGTGGGGCGCCGCGGGGGCGCTATCGTGCGCGCCCTACCCAGGCTTCCACTGCCCCTTCTCGCCGCAGCCCGGCGCGCCCGTGCAGCCGCCCGCGCCCAAGATGCTGTGAACCACCGCGTCACCTACCTTATTTATTGTAGCTTAGTGGCCACTTGCTGGTGTGTAGCATCTTAGCTAGTGAACGGAAACTGTACAGTATTCACTTCTGAAAGCGTTTTAACAAGATGGGCGGTATCTTAATAAAATGCCTTTTCGAAAATCAGGTCTAAAGCCGGGGTTTGGTATTTTTTCAAATCTTTTTTCGCTTTTATTGGGGCTCTGCAAATCTAATGATTCGATAGTCCACGTAGCTGCTCCGGCAACACATTCTAGCGGCGCGTGCGGAAATTACGTGTGATTCACGTCAAGAAATGTAGTTGAAAAAACATTTTTTTTGTATTTATCACATTCGGGATTATTTTAAAGAATTCCACGTAAAACTTTTTTAAAATCATTTTTTAAAATTTGTATTTCAGTTTATTTTACATGTTTGAAATTCACTTCCTGTTAAGTGACAGCCGGTGAGCTGTCGCCAACAGTGTTGCCTGTCACTTCAGACTGTACCAGGTTTCTAGAAACATGCTAAGTATCAGCCCACTCGTCGCTAGTAACTGGTTGCTGGTGCATGCTGCAAGATTGTACCCACACATGTTTGCCACACTTCACCAGTCATCACTGCCACTGTTGCAAGTGACCACATATTAGGAAAAGTGGTTATATGTTTTAACTCTTTCTTCACTGAAAGAATACACTTAGCAAGAATTCTTAAGTGTTTAGATTACCTGGAATGCACTAAACTTGTCAACTTTCAAGCTCTAGAGTAAATCCCTATATGAAAAAAGGCAGGCAATAAAACTTTTTGTTTGACTAATTGTTCATTCACTAACCGTCAATATCCTGTGTTTCCACAGCTTGATACTGCATATAACTTGGCTATAATAGTCTCATTTTCAAAATATTTCTCCATTTACATCTGGAGATAGCACATTATCATTAATCCAACATTCTGGGCGACACTGATTTATAAATAGTTGATGTAATTAGAAAAATGAGCACAAAAAAACAATAGAGCAGTTTTACAGTAATCAAACTTCAGTACCAGAACTAGGGTAGACCGGGGGAAATCGGGTCAATTTTTTGAAATTCCTGAATAAGTATAAAACCAATATTAATTTACCATAAAATAATCTACAGTAATATCAGTCATGCATTTATGTACATATTTACATACAAACCTTAGCCAATCTTCCTTACGAATTGACATTAAACTTGATCAAAGGAAAATGAAATGTTTTGACCCGATTTGGACAGAAGTGGGGTAAATCGGATCACAAGTGGGGCAAATCGGATCAACAGATTTTCTTTATTGTTTTGACAGACACATTCCGCATATAAACTGTTTACACTGAAAAGCATTGACACAGCGCTCATGGTACCACATTTTGCAATACTGGCACTGAATCCAGTCTCCAGCAGTGCAGCTTCTGATGTCTTTGTATGCAATTTTGCACATGTTGCAGAGAACATCTGCCTCATCATCCTGGCCTTCTTCCAAAATTTCCAACTCGGATGTGTTTTTAGTTTTTGTTCGCTTCTTCGTCTTCAGAGCTTCAATTTTGCTTTGCTTTGAACTTAATTTAACACCTGCTTCTTGCTTTTCAATTTCCTGGATTCCAACAATGTGCGATTCTATTTTGACAGTAGCCTTAGAGAAGCAACAGTTTTTCGTTCACCTATTCTCTTTGGTGTTAATTTTTCCGGTGTTGGTAACAGGCATCTCACTTCTTCTGTGGTGCTCCTTCCACTTACATCTTTGGCAGTGAACTCGTAATTCTATATTTACATGGATAATATTTTCATTATTTTAACATGTACTAAACTTCAATATTATTAAAAGTACTTACCAATTTTAACTAAAGTTGAAGTCATGTACCTTAAATTCATTTTTCCCACTTATTTAGAATAGGTCTTAACTTAAAAATTGAGAAAGAAGAATAAAGTGCTTCACAATATATAGAAAATATATGAAGCGACCCAATTTCCCCACTGTATGCAGTGACTCGTTTTACCCCAACGGCAGTGACCCGAGTTACCCCATTTCGCACTTTTAAAAAAAGAAAAATATTATAAAATCTGTCAAACATATAGAGCTTCAGTAATGCAGAAGAATGTTAATTGGGTACATATTTTCGTACTCCATTACTTAAACTACAATACTATTTCAAAATGCGAACGTAAAAGCTTATTTGAAACAAAATAAAACTTACATTTTAAGAATTTTCCACTTCAGGACTACACAGGTTCGGGTTCATGTCGCACAGACTACCAGAATGTTGTTACAGACGATGTTCGCCTTGTAGTGGAGGTTGCATAGACAGATAGCAGCACTCTTTGGTAGGTTCCGTAGACTCCAGTTCATTCTTTCGCCACAAGACAGCAGATCTTGTTACGATGACCCGGTTTACCCCGTGACCCGATTTCCCCCGGTCTACCCTATACTACTATAACTGTAGTATTTGCACTAGAATTTACAGCTGTGTACTAAAGTACTATCAGTAATTTATTATAATACACAAAGAAAACTATTTTTGAAGTGAACTGTACTATAGTAACAATTTATGTACTATAATTTAAGCTTTGAGCTCTTTAAACATTAAAAAAAAAATAATTTTTACATTATACCACAAGTACATTTGGCTGAGATCTTCCTGTGACGATGTGACTGAGTATCCTTCACTTGAACTTCACTCGCGCACACGCTGTGAGAATAGAGAAAACTAATGATGATAACTTAGATGATTTGTTCTCTTGGAATGTATTTCGAGCCAGGCAGAGCTTACTATTTTTTAAGTTTCACTCTCAATTATTCAGGTCTTAAGGTTTACAATTATTTTTTTGTTATCATTGAATGCATCTATCTGTATTGATTACGTATGATCTAAAGAATAGATATAACTTGTCGAAAAGTTATGATCTGATAATTTTACACGCTTCATTTGCCACCAAGAAAACATACATGTGCCATTTGCACTGCATATGTTAGTGTAATGTCCAGTGCCGCAAATGGGAATTAATATGATAATCAGAAAGCTCAAAGTCCCCTGACTTCATACTCGAAGCTGCGAGAACAATGGCGTCTTAGTTAAGCCACTTTACGCAACAGTGCTCTGTAGACCTGCAGAATACTCCAGATGATACAGAGAGGTACTCGGGACTCTTTGGAAAGGCCACTAATGGGGTTTCCGAGTTGCGGTAGGGGATGGATGGGTGTACCTGTATCGTACCTCTCAAGGAGGCGGGTTTTGCCAAGGAATCCGCCTGGCCTGCGTGCCGGTTTGGCTGGCCGGACCACATCTCTGGTAGCCTCGTAACAATAATTTAGACTGATTACTGGTACGGCTGATGCGGCCGTTTCTAAAATGTGCATTATTAAAGTCAACATATTAAATTAATTTTTAATACACTAATAACACATAATATTTCTTCCAGAAACATGAACCTGTACATTTTATGTGCTTAAGTAACTGAAAGACATGCAGTAGAGTCTAGCTAATCCGGACGGATCTAAAAAAAAAATAAAAGATGAAAAAAAGAATGTTGTGACACAAGAAAAGAAGAAAATACAATTCTAAGAGAGGGTCGCTAACCCTTAGTTGCCGAAAGTTTTACCCACGTTTTCTGCTCATCGTCTGTTTTTCGAGAAGTGACTCACTCTGTACTCGCGAGTTGTTTTGTTCCCTTCAGTAGGTGGTTACCTGTGCTGGTTATAGGTTCTCGTGACAGTTATTTTTATTAGGTGCGAGTGTCTTATTGTGTGAACTTATTAAGAGCAACGTAATGGCTACTAAACGTAAGAAAGTGACTGTAACAATGGAGCAAAAAACACCACGCCTTATTTCGTATTGATGCGGGTGAATCATTAACTAGAATCGCGCAAGATTTAGGAGTGGGAAAACAGACTGTTTCTGATTGGAAAACAATTTGGAAAAAAATTGAAGATTTTTGTGTGAAAATGGTGAGTAATGACAGTCTGAGTAACAGAAGCACGTTAAAAAAAAACATAAAACGAAACTTTAGACGAGGCTTTGTACATTTGGTTTTGCCAACAACGTGAACAAGGCGTTCCGCTGTCAGGCGTAACATTACCAGCGTTCGCGCTCAATCTCAATGAAAAATTAAAAGTCGACCCTGATTTTACTGTCCGTGTGGGATGGCTGACTCGTTGGAACGATCGACATGGTGTTCGTGAACTTAGTGTAAGCAATGAAATTTTTGTCAGGTGAAAATAGTGCAAGTGAAAACTTCAAAGTAAAATTTGAGAAGTTTGTTAAAGATGAAACCTTAGAGCCTTGGCAAGTGTTAAATGCTGAAGAAACGGGATCAAATTACAAAATGCTTCCAAAAAAACATTAGCCTCAAAGTTGGATTCTGTAGCCAAAGGTCAAAAGGTAAAAAAAAAAAAAAAAAAGCGTCTTTGCTTACTTGTAGTAACTATTCTGGCGATTTGAAAATTCCTCTTTGGTAAAAGCCTAGGACCCATAAAAATATTAATAAAAATGCTCTTCCAGCCCAGTACACTTCACAAAAATCGGCATGCATGGATGGAACAATTTTTAAAGCTTGGTTTTTTTAAGCACTTGTTCCTATAAGAAAACAGCTTTTAAGAGACAGAAACCACCCAGAAAAAGATGTGTTGTTAATTGACAATGCACCGTGTCACCCGAGTGAAGAAGAATTACGAGATGGTGAAATTTTTGTAAAATTTCTGCCACCAAACGTGACTGCTTTGATACTACCTATGGTTCAAGGTGCGATTGAAGCAATGAAACGGCGATATAGGAAAAAAAATTGATCATGTCTCTTTTAGAGCAACAAGTAGCAGACCGTCAGCTAACTTAATTAAAAAGTGACCACAAAGACTGTCATTTACTTGGCTGCAGAAGCGTGGGAAGAAATGAAGCCATCAAATCTTCAAAAAAGCTGTAAAAAAATTGTGACCGAGCTTTTCATAGGAAAACAAGGGACAAGACGAAACTCAACAAACTTCATTTAGCTTTGATTTTGTACAAGTTTTTCAACAGTTGGAGGGTTGTGCCAGCACGGAGGAGAATGTATCAGAGTGGATGAACAGTGACAGCGGTATTGGTCATTAAATGTTAACTGACGATGAAATCGTGGTGGCGTGCGTTGCAAACAAGGCAACTGAAATAGACAGTTCGGAAGATGACGACGAAGGTACGGAGGAATCAGCTGGCCCAACTCATGGCGAAGCTGGACTACAATGCTGGAGGGATTGCTGAGTTACTTTGAGAAGCATAGCGACTCATTGTCTGCTCAGCTACTGACCTTGAGGCGCCAACGAGATTGCACGGCGAAACGACGGCATTCTTCAATGAAACAAAAGAATATTACAGACTTTTTCGAGTGAATTGTAAATGTTTTAAATCTTTAATAGTTTTATACTATTTAATTACGTATGTACAATACATAGTTTGGTTAATATGCACATACATATGTACATAGCTTTCTTAAGGTACTTTATAAAGAAAAAAACGTTGATTTTTAATCAATAAGGTTTTTTCTTTTGCCTATAAAACTTGTTTTTGCTACATTTTAAAGTTGTTTACGGTTAATCCGGATGGGCCCGGTCCCGGCAAGTCCGGATTAGCGAGACTCTACTGTATTTTACAAAAAGTTTGAGTAAAGGTAAAAATGATTCAATATCTATAGTATTATTTTTAATTAAGCAAATTCAATAAACTAATTAGCCAAAAAGCATAAGTAGCATGTTACTATAATATAAAATATATGGCAAAGTTAAAGTCATTTTTGAACATTTGCCTTTTTCTTTCCCTAAAATTATTATGTCCTGCGCCTTGCTGTCTTTAAAAATATAAGGCAGTGATATGACGTGGGCGAGTTAGGCATTTCACGAGTTTGGAACTAAGGATGATGGGACTAGAGGGCTTGATGAAAGAGCTTGATAGAAACAGAGATAAACATACTTTTCAAACAGACAGCACTTTAAATTAATATTCTGATAAAAAAATTTTAATTATAATCCTAAAATGTAGTTAACGCAAGTGTTTGTAAAATTAGTGTTCAGTGCAGCTTTTATTTTTTCATGTGTGAAGATGGCTTACTACCTTCACTAGCCTTCTACAGAGCCAGTGGCAGTTTCAGAAATTAAATATAAGAAGTTATTTGCTTAATAATATGTTGTGCAAACTCTTACACAAGATAAAAATCTATTGGATACAACAAATTTAGCTAAACTACTCTTCCACATTGTCTGGTTGCATCATACACAACACGATCGACGTGGCCCAGATGTGTTCGTATCGTTAGATACAAAAAAACCTGCTCGTGGCAACCAAGTTAGAAATCTAAAATTTTAAGAAATTTGGATTTCAAATTTTTCCATTTAAAAATATCCAACCAACCATATTAAAAGTGTTTGAAAACCTGTTACACTATCAAAACTTAATAATGGTCTGAGTGAGTTTAAACTTTTAATATTTTACTTTCTTTTGAAATAATAATAAAACATCACAGAGCAAGATGGAATATTGTGACATGTTATTATTTTTCAAGCAATGCAATTTTAGATAACATAGCTACCCATTTCATGATAAAATAATTGTTACAATCTTTAGAAGTTAGTGTGCCATTTTTCACTTTTTTATAGTAAAATTACTTAGAGACAAACGTCACACAAACATAATTTTTTTAACCAATTCATTTGCTCTTATATACGCCATGCGTACTTCGCCATTTTAAAGATTAGTTGTGATGGAAACGTAAGCGATTTTCGTTTTTGCTGGACAGGATTCTGATAGGCTGATCCCACCAATTATACAGTAGATTTTAGAATCTATTTTATAAACATATAGTTTAATGTAAACTAAAGTCATTTAACTTACTTTTCCTAAAAACATGGCCTTATGGTGACGTTTTTAATGTTGCGCCTATAAGCCTCCAGCTTTATTTTATCAACAACAGTTGGAAACGAAAGTTTGAAAGCATGATGGACCCTTAAATAGCGTAATTGTGTCATTATATCACCAGCTCTGCACCACCAGTCTTCTTTCCAGATTTCACATTTTGTCACATCACCTAATATTGTGCACTACGATGTAATGTCATTTTCAAGGTGAACTGTACGCGTTGCCTAGTGCCCCTCCACAGCGGCATCCAAAATGTCACTTTGCAAATGACTTTGAAATTTAACTGTCCCAAAACAAAGTGAGTAAATTCTTTAAAAACTCTTATAGTTGTCGCAAAACTGCTTGGTTATTGTCCCAAGAATCTGCACAGTGAAATATTTACACACATGATTTTCGTGGATAACACATCATAAACTGCAAAAAATATACCTATCAGGTTTAAATAAAATGAGAAAATGATTCTTGTTGCTATAGATAAAAGAACAATCTTGAATTATAAATTCCTCCTGCTCTCCCATTCCACTTAATGTTATCTACAGGCATATAGGGGAAAGGGGGAGAGGTATGGAAAGTGTATATTTAAATTAATCATGGTGGGCAGGGGGTTATGGTGGTAAAGACATTTATTACATGGTGCCATTTTGAAAAGTTTCCTCCTGCTCCTTAATCTACCACATCAAAGACATCTAGGGCAGTGGCAAGTGGGTTATCAAAATGAGCGCGTTGAAGAGGGGGATTGGGTGATAACGCTGTCTGCTGGGGCTACCATTTTGGACGGTCGTGTAGATGGTTCTTACCCCAACTATTAGAGTTCGCTAGCACTGGTATCCACCACAATCTTAGATTGACATCTGCTACTGACTAACATCCTAGTGTACTGTCCAGTACACTTCCTAGTGTAATATTATAGGGATGGGTAATGCATAGCCGAACGGGAGTTTTGACTTTTGACTCGAGAGCGAGTAGAACTTGGCATTGCGGCACATGTAAGTACGGACTAGTGGAGGGGGGGGGGGAAGACGGCGAAGGCATGGCACAGTAGCAGGAACTTGTGAGCAAGGTTAAGACAAAATTATCCATGACATCTGACTGACTTACAATAACAATGCAAGCGTCACTGATCACGACACACATGATAAGCTTCGGTGACATGACCTGAACGTGTCTTGTCTAACAGTTAAAGACAGCTGCTGAGTACCCCGTTAAACTCCACCTTGCAAGAGTGGAGTGGGTGGACTGCGGTGCCGAGACGCGGCACGGAGCAGTTGTTTGCCAACGAGTCCCGGACTCGTGGAATGCTCGTGGCACACCACGGGTGTGGTCTGCAGTCCTGTCAGCTTCAAAGAGCTGAGGGAGCGAGTTGGTCCGAGAGCGACAACTTGTTCCAGTAACCACAATTCAAAAGGCGATTTGAAACTTGTACATGGATGTCCAGCATGCGGGGCAGTTTTTATGTTAATGTTTATGTTAACTTTTTATGTTTATGTTAACTTGTTATACATGTTAATTTTCTGACAGTTTAAACTTTCATTGTCATTAGAAACATGATATATATTCTTATATTTAAAGTTGCCAGTAATTCCTAAGCGTGAATAACGTATATAGTTCTGCTGCTTTTCTTTAAATAATGCCCGCTATTTATTAACTTGTATAAGGGCTATGTTAAAATGTTATTTTGCAGCATTTTTGTGTGTGTTACATTGGCATACTGTAACGCAAATTAATGATTTTATCGGCACAGACTCATGCTATTTATTCGTTCTTTTGATAAGTGTTCAGGGGCTCACACATAATTTTTTTTAACCATCCAATGTAGTAATTATTTAAACATTGGGCGGTCGGTCTGCCCGCTGCTAGTGCTACTGCGCTAAGCGGCCAGACTCGCCACGCCATCTCACGCCCTGTTAGCAGCGTGTACAGTCTCCAGTGTTCCGTGCAGGGGTCGCGCCTGTGCTATCCGCTGGCTCGTATGCGCACGGACGCTTGGACACCAGCATTGCATTTCGATGCGCCTCCGTGCCGAAGTGGCACGCGCCAGCATACATCGCCCCCGTCTAACACCACCTTCCACCTTCTGGGGACGCCCAAAGACCCATCCACGCACCCGTGGTGCAGCCTCGGTGTGCCATCTTAGGATGCGCTAGGAAATATTCTATGCCTCCCCTTCTTATAGTCCTCACATTTTCTGCTTGGGAGCGACACGTCCTGAGGCATCATCCAGTAGGACCTAGCTCCCACTCTTCTCTTCAGACCAGATCTTAAGTTAGACAGCCCTAGCTTAACTTGGTGCTTGGACTGACATCTTCCGGTGCTCTTACCAATTAAGTGGGTCCCTTAGTAACACTGTTTTCCCACTTCTGAGCGCCACTTCCTGGGGAGGTATGCCTTCTATTTGGCCATCTTCCCACACCACTTCTAGGCCTCTTTTGCACCAAGAAATAACCCCTGCCTGCTCCTGAAAAAGCTGTCTGATTTTGGTTTAAGTGTTAATTATTTTAAATTGGTTTTCAAGTTATCTTAACAAGATATATTTTTTTTGTGTCCATCAACAATCAGAACTCTTCCTTGCACCATGCTTGCTCGGGAATACTGCAAGGAGCTACTCTATCACCTCTCCTCTTCAATTTATAAACGATATTACCCTGGTTCTAAATCACTTAACTGGTGAACTCTTTGCAGACGATCTGAAAATCTACAAAATAATATGTAACCGCAGTTAATGATTGTTCACTTTTCCAGAAAGATACTATTGAAATTAATACATGGTGTCTTCTAAATTTGATTGCTCTGAACAGTGACAAAACAAAGTTAATATCTTTCAATTTTTTAATTTCAAGAAAATACGATTCTGTAGACTATAACTATAAATTAAATAACACCCTTATCTTCAAATATTTCATTGTGAAAGATCTTGACATTCTTGATTCAAAATTATATTTCCACACGCATGTTGATTATTTATATTCTACTTCAAAAAGACCGCTTGCTCTTATTTACTTATTACGCTACCAACTCAGATTCAATCATCTCACTATTTTTGGCATTAATCAGATCTAAATTAGAATATTGTTCAGTTATCTGGAATTATATCAAAAAGGCTGATGTGGATAAATTAGAAAGTATACAAAATAAATTGACTCAGTTATTCAAAAAGATTTTCTTCATCCTAATCTAACTCCCCTTGCAGATTGCAGAGCCTATTTGGAACTTGCTCTTTGTTCATAATCCTTATAATTATAAAATAAAATGCAGTCATTTTCTTGATGATACAGGCCTAAGAATACCCCCATTTAATTCTCGCCTATTTTCTTCATTATGTACTCTTTTTAACAATAACAATCTTATTTATACTCATTATGAATTATAATAAACTTAACACGAAATCCAACAATTTATAAACTTTAGTATTTTAGGTATACCTTTCTGTAAAACAATTATTTATCGTTCTCATGCTGTTGTTGTTATTGTATTGCTGTAAGTAACTTCTAATATTTCTATATTTAAATTCTACATCTCTTCATAATACCTTAATTGTCTGATGTTTCTATAACTTTTGTCTAGTTGTCTGTTATTTGAATAATTCATATGTTTATATTTCCTTTTTTACATGTTAATTCTTGTCATCTGTGTTGTCTGTAATTGTTGAATTGGTGATTTGTTTATATTTGTTATCACTTCACATCCTCATGTGTTGGCCATGTGTGTCTGTCCAGCCTGCTATGGTGCAGACGGGTGGGAGTCCTTACATTTGCAGTGATAACCTTGTAATTGTCCAGGTGTTGTGCCCACCATAAAAGACTAATGTCTGTCTGTGGGACTTTTACAACAAACAAATAAATAAAAAGTGTGATAAAGCTTACAATTGAACTTTAACGGCACATTTGTATTTTAATGTAATCTTGTGCACAATATAGTAGTGTTTTGAAAAAAATTAAGATAGACAAATTGTTTTCCAACTTTTTTTATATATGTGTTAATGTTTACTGTATGTTAATGGTATATCCAACAATGAAAAAAGAAAAAAGAATTCAAACAAAAAAAATTACTAATGGTTCTGTGAGACCCAGCCCATGCAATCATGTAAATTTCTTTTATCCATGTACTGGCGGGTTAATTTTTTTCAAACCCTCCAAAATAATATTCTTCTTTATCTTTAAAATGACATCATGGAAAGAGTATGGTAAATTGAAAAAAAGGACTCAATGTATTTAAGTATATATTTTCAAATCTTATACTTCATTGCTTACTTTCATGTCCATTATAATAAACAAAACAGTACAATGACAAACGAATTATGCATTAAAAATAAAAAAATAACGTTTTCAATATCTTGATAGTAGGATTATTTGATAACATATTATGTAAATATTAAAAAAAATACAATTACCATCACAAAAAGCATAGTGTCAGATTCCATGACGTAAAACATTACATTATACACGGAACCAATGGTTCAAATTAAATTGCAGAAACAGAGAAGGAAAGTGGGTGCAAACCCTATGCTACTACCAATTTGATTGCATCATAAAATTTTAGTGACACACACAAAGTGTTTCTGAAAGGCAGTAATAAATTTTACCCACAATTCCTCTCTCCTTGTACAGAAAATCAAAAATTCTGCAAAAAAAAAAAATGTGCCCAAAAATGATTTGTATTGTCACAAGAAATGCTGTATGCTCTATAGGAAGTATTTGAATATTACAGATAATATATCAAATTGGTTCTGTTTACACTAGTCCCTCAGATAATGCATATAATTAGTTCCTAAAAACAGACACATTAACTGAAATGATGTATTCTGAAGTTCAATTCTCTATATAAACACACATTAGTCTTCTTAATATGTTTTGAAGTGTGAACTTTTCATCTTATAATTTCAACCAAGGAAAGTGATAAACCTAAAAAGATATAAAAATTTGTCACTTTAATTGTATTCTTAGAATTATGAACACAAAATATCTATAAATATGTCAACAAGTGAAGGACCATGCCTGCTGTCGGTTAAAGTGCATTGTCCTTGCTGCAAGGCAGATTCATCCACCCATTAGGGTGCCTCAGTGAATCTGCACTTTCACAAACAATTTTTTTATGTGATGCATATACATACATAAACACCAACTTTTTCATGTAGATGATTTTAGTTGGGTACCATTCACTAAACAATTTCTCATGTGAACCTTGTGTTAACCCCTGTTTTGGTATCTGATGCAAAGGGCTTTTCTGCCATGATGAAATGTATCTGACTTTGTTAAACATTCAAGTGAGTTCTTATTTTTTTAGGACTGCGCACACAGTTGATTCACCTTAACCTACTAAATGACCCAATATATGTATGTAATTTATGATATTCTACTTGCTTTATCACTTCAAGGTCAGTTTCAGTTTCTATAGAAATGATGTTACATTTTTTAACTGTACTGGAACCCCGCACAGTAACATCTTGCTTCAATGATATGGTAAAACTGAAATCCTAAATCATCTAAATGGTGCCTTAAACAGCTCTTATGAAGTCACTAGCTTGTTTGTGCTGCATGCTACATCTGACAAGGGTGTACAATGCACAAAGAAAAACCCATCTCACATCTGATATCACATCACTTTTTACCCTTTGGGTTACTGAAATGAAGTAAGTTTTCCGAGACCTTGTCTACAAAATATACCATGCTGTAATTGAATTTGAACACTTTTAAGATGAACTAACTGAGGGTATGATGTAGAGCACATGATCTAGACATGCAAAAAGTTGATTCAAGGGAAGAATGTGCTCACACAGAAAAACTACTGTCATACTATTGTCAACAAACAAATCCTTAAAATATTAATGTGTATATCAATTTTATCTTTAAAGATGTTTCAAATTTCATAAAAATATATATAAAAAAACATGCACAAGGTACAGTGAAAGATTGAAGTGAATAAAAAAGTTAAACATTGTACTCCTAGATTAACACAGTTGGTTGCTGTCTACAGTGGACAGGTAGTTTGAGGACATTTCAAAGGGGGTAAGGTAAGTTATAATTTATAGTTTCAAATTTTCATGGGGAAAATGTGTCCATTGATATTGCTGAATTAATCTTGTAAGTAGGTTTGTGGCCAGTGCCCTTGTAATTATTAATTTTTGAGTTTTAAACTAAGACATATAAGCAGGATTATGAATAGAAAGAAAAAAATACTACAGCCCACCCTTAATATGTGTATGCCATGAAGGGGCGAAATGGAAATTTTTAATAGCTACCTTTCAGAAACGCTATATAGTGTCACATAAAATTCAATCTGACACAGAGGACAGAATTGCTGAGACACTGCATGATAAAGATAAAAAAATATATTATACAGGACTAATCATGAAGATATAACAATGTAGCAGTATAGGACTCATGGTTCACCATAAGTGCTGAACAGTTAATCATATTTAGATATTATTTTGAATGCGTGTTTACAATTTGCATAATAGTATATCATTTAGAAGGCTTCAAAGAATTAAGATGTATTAATGGCAAGATGTTTTAGGGTGGTTTAAGGGTAACAGTAATATGTACACAAGTATATTGAATTACAACATACGTGATGTTTGAATGCTCAAATATACACATGTCCATACAATTATTATATATGTGCATGTGTATATATGGTTATAAATGATGTATTACAGATTATATTTAAATGTGTAAATGTTGGAGCATCTACTCTAAAGAGAATTTAATATATAAATAGAAACACTATAAAGTTATAGGGTATTATATAACTATATAGAAAAATTAGTTTTTTGATTCATAAGTAAACAGAACAGTACATAACAGAAAATTCCATTAACTCAACATAATTTAAAAAAAAGTAAATACATGTAAACACTGCTAAACAAACATTTAACCGGTTAAAATCATCTCAGAACAGATTTAAAAAAATTAAAATCTTAGAGAAAGATTTTATTGCAACTGAAAAGGAAATTTATAATAAAAAAAAACTTGAACATGTATTAGAAACATTTTTACTATCATTATATTTTAATAAGCAAACAGGTGAACACATTTTGCATTGTGGCCTAAATTATTTATTAATATGAATGCTGATATGCAAGGGAAATATTATGTATATTATTCTAATATTAAGATCTGGGACTTACCTACTAACCTCTTGCAAGACAGATTCTTGAGAAAATTAGCTACAAAAATTTATGATGAAAAAACATTCCTTGATATTATTATCTTTGTAAATATTGAAATTGTACCTAAATAATTTACTTATATGAATATTACATAATTATTTCTAAAAAAACAAACCTTTTTTGTCATTTAATGTCCTCTGATTTTTATTCACTTTATTAAATGGTTTCCTAATGAATAAGAAATAAATTATTGAAATAAAAATTAGTTAAAATTAAAATTTTTATTCAATGTTTAGAGCTACAACACTTTTTAAACCTAAAATAATAAAATCAGTCTTAATGTCAAACAAGATTTAGTAAATGCATAGCATTAAATGTTTACTGCAATCTAATTTCAAATCCCATTTAAATAAATTACATTTTAATTTGTCACTACCTAAATATACCTATTCCATTTAAAAGTATTGAAATAAATTAAAAAAATTATCTTTTGATAAGTTTTACATTAGGTGCAGCCATTTAAAAAATACAGCTTTTTAATATAAGTATTAGTTTATCATTATCAGTTTAAAAGTTAATGACTCCCTAACACATTTACACAACTGATTATTTATAGTAAAATCTAAAATATTTATCATTATAATAGACACTTATTATTGTGTTATTACGCCAGTATAAATGTACGTTTCAGAGGATATTTTCTAAACATTAAACAGTTTTAATGCTTTTCAAAATGTAGCCCATAAATCTGAATTTAATTTAGTTATTTATGTAAATGTTTTCGTTGTTGTCAAAATTACGTTAATGTAAGTATGGGCACACTACTGGCTGTTGAAAAGCCAGTTCTAGGTCTGATACACTACACAGAACTCACCTTTGACCAAATACAAATGAAACCACAGAGGTCGACTCTACACCAGAGTAGTGGTCAACATTTCCCAAAATATATATATTTTTTAATATTAAGATTACACATTAAATTTAATTTCAGGAAAATTTGTAGTGTTCTCATGTACAGTAACATTAGTATAAACTGCAATGAAAGTGACTGACTATTTTCAATCCAAACTTTTACAAAATAGTTTTAAATTAAACACATTATTTCATTAAAAAATCAAATTACTATAAGTTTTGAAGAATGTTACATTTGAAATGATATAATTTTTTTTTTTTAACAAATCAACTGAAATTTTATTTTTTTATTTATTCCACCTTATTGTATTTAATATAAATATAGAAATGTTTAATATTCATTTTATTTTTCAAATAAAAAATAAATAAACATGTCCTTGAATGACATAGCAGAATTTTAATACCTAACTTTCATTAATGAGTTATACTAAAAAAAACCATATAAGAAGCAACACATAACAAGTATAGCATTTCCACAAATATATATTAGCACAATGACGCACTGCATGAGACAAGACATAACCCTGAAGTAAAGAAGCATTAGGAGTAATGTGTTTTCATAGTGGCTAGAGTTGTATTATATAGTAAATACAATTGCATAGTTTACGTTTGAGTATATAGTGCGTAAAGATTACTTATAAGATAAATAATATAATATCTGCAGACATCATTACAGTTTATATAATTTAAATAAGTTTAATAAGGGAATTATATTATTAAAAAAGATGAGGCTGCATCGCAAATTCATATCCTCCCTTTAACTAAGTTTACACTAAACATTTTTATAAAACATGTCAGAAGGCATCCACCCCTTTTTCCATTCCCAATCCAATAAGACACCGCACGCAAATAAATGGTTTTTACATTGAGGAATATGCTCTCAAGAAACTGAAAGAAAAGAAAAATTTTTAACATTGGGGCAAAGCAAATATTAATATTTTACACATTAAATCAATTTCTTTAATATGTTTAAAAAAAATTATATCTGACACATGCTAACATGGTAATAAATACAGAAACTTACTGCCATTTAAAAGTGAAATCAATTTTCAGTATATATATTGTATAAACCATTTCGGGACTAGGGAAAAGAAGTGGTTGCAAGTCCAATAAAAACTGCTGTTTCCTTGCACAGTGAAAGAGTTCTTACTTTCAGACATCAAAACCACTAAAAATTTGTCACTGATATCTCACTGGTTAACCTACAAAAAGCCACACTTTGGCAATTCTTATAGACTAATAACAGGTTTTGTACTTCACTATCTGAAATAATTACACCATTGTTTGGCATATATGGTGATGATAATTTGTATTAATAAATACATATTTTTCTAAAACAGATTACTATGATAATTATGTAACAATGATGGCACAAACTGCTGTGTTACTTTAATGCAACTATCAGCTGTTGAAATACCAATAAAAGTCATTTTACTCATTTTTGTCAGAAGGACACTTCTAAATCTGCTTCGAACAAAGGTTACATCATACATAAATGAATCTCAAATTGTTTATAACATCACGTGCATATTTTACACAACAAACAGCAAGTAAAACTTTATAAGCTGAACACAATACAAAGAGCAAATTAAGTGCCATAAAAAGCACTAAAAATCAAATTAAAATTTTTACATGTATTAATATTTTGGTCTCACAAATTTTCATTATAATTATATTTCAGGTCATAGAACTTTAAATGTAGTTATTATGTTTTGGTCACATGTTCGAGATATATATTTTTTAATTTTTAATTTCCAATAAGTAACTCATAAGTTAGCAAATGCAAGTACTTCCAACATGCTAGGTGCAGAGCAATGGCAGGCACTAAATTACAATTATTACAATACTAAGTTGTAGTTAGTTATATTTCAATATCCTTTCACTCTCCCTCTATACCAAAAATTGGGCAGGATGCATTGCCACACTACCTTCTTTTGCCTTGCACAATTTTCAGTTAACTCACTGTTTGTACTCAAATTGTAACAGTAGGATCATACTCCAAAAATTATTGTTTATTACATGGTAAAGGCATGGCTTATTTTATAATTATACATTTATTTTACACATTTCTCAAGTAAGCTTTCTATAAAAATGATTGATCCCCTTCTTTTGATCAGTCAGAAAGTGAAAGTACAATAAAATTATTGCTACTGAAATAAGTGAGGGGTGTCATCTCCCTATGCATCTGCAAACTTATGTACAATTATCACTAAATTTTAATGTAGAGACTTTCTTTTCTTTACATGATCATTGTGGGACACCATTTTCAAATTTTTACATATATCACAACAACAACAACAACACAAAGTTTTACTGAACCCGTATAGACCGCAAAAATGGATACACTAATATGAACTGACAAATTTCTGCAAGGCTTGATTATATTATGTTGGTAGGTAAATGCAAATGCTTCAAAACATATGAACTATGCAGCTCAAAATCTGTGTAAATTAAGGCAAAAACCTTATAAGTTTTGTTTTGTTCGTAATAATACAATTGAAAACATCTCCTGTCCTAATTGATTTGTCTGAAAGAAGTTTGCTACTAAAGTATTCCCATCATGAGCAAGTGTTTTATTTCACATAATGGTTAAGCTTAAAAGGAATTAAACCCTATACAGGATATACAGGCTACTGTTTACAAGTTAAACTTCTACAGCTTCATCAAAAAAGTTTTTTTTCAGGTAAAATTTTTATTGAAAAAAACAAATTATTAAAAACATACAAAAGTTACTGATGATACATGAAATTATTTTACATACGTGCAAATTTTTAATATTTTTTTCAGAACAATGTCTTTTTTTTCTGTGAACCATACTAACAATGAGTTTAATTGTTTTATTTCCAGTACATGTACATGTTAAGGAAAAATTTCGAACTGGTGTTTGCTACGTCACATGCTTTACTCTGCAGGAAATAGATGGGTATCGGGCAATCACAAAATCAAGAAAGCCAACTTAGGTGTAAACAGCAGTGGTAAATGATAATTCACCATATGTTTCAAAATTTTATTTTAATTTTAGAGCATACTAACATGTATTGCCATATGCCAAGGGGCTAAATGGGTAGTGGCTTACAAATACTTAAGTGTGAACACACACTCATTCTCATAATGGGGACTGAACCCACAACTACAGAGCTAGAATCCAAGGACCCTGACCACACCTCTTACATAAGCATATATATATAAATATATACATATATAAATATATATACATTTATACCGGCAAAGATTTTTTTAAGTATTCACAAACCACCCGTGTTTCATTATTTATAACACCAATAATATCAAATGACGAAGATTGGAGAAAATGCCTGATTATTTTATGACACTACATACTGAATTTAACACTTAAAACCTCTAATTATTCATAAATATTTTGTTTAGTCAGTTCCTTAATAACTAAATTATTGGTTCAACTTTGCATTAATTGGAGCGTAACTACTACAATTATATGATTTATAATTACAATGAATTCCCGTATAAAACTGAATAAAGAAGTTTTTGCCAGAACCATAACAAAATATTGCACTATAGCTTGAAAATATTACCTACATATCAGAGTATGATATAGATAGAAAAAAATATACAAAATTTAATACTTAGTGTCCTATAGCAATTAAAGAAAACTTTACTCTGTAACTATCTGCAGAAGCTAAACTATAAAACTACCATGAAAAAAAATATGAATCCAAAATGGGAAACCATTTTGTGTGCTGTTGAAGTTTAATGTTACAATAGTTCCGAAATGGGCAAATTTCAAGAAGTAATATTATATGTTAAAAATCTATGTATTTTCTAATAAATTCGTTATATTTGTTTTCCAAACAACAAAAATAAGAATTTCTTCTAAAATATTTTTTTTTAATGAAATTTGCTTGCTTAGCATTCTTTAACAAAAAAAATAAATAAGTTTCATCTCTTAGGCTGTTGTCTGAGTAGTGCCTAACTTTTATGGGTGTTACAAATAAAAATGTCTATCATAGTTTGAACTCTCAAAAACAAAAACCACATTAATAACAAACAGCTATAATCTATAAGGAGTAAAATGCTATCCCACATAGAACACAATGTTTGATATACATTTAAGAACTCTTAACACTGACTTGCAAAAATATACAACATTCCTGCAACATTAGGAACGAGTGTCGAAAATTTTGGCGCTTAATAAGATATTTAAGTAATAATCGGAAGTTCTTTGGCTGATACGAAACATACAATGCTTCCCCAAAAAAGAGGTCTACAGTAAAGAGCGTGAATTATTTATACTTTTTACACTGAGTATAAGTTTTGTAATTACACAACAATTAATGTTATTGCATTATACTAAGTATAATATTCCACCATTTGTAATTGTTCTCATAACAGTAGTTAATTTTATGAGACTGCCATCTGACTTGAGCTGTCCCGGCTGCTAAACAGTGTGCAGGTATTTAATAACTGATTAGGATTTCTAACTGCCGTTTGTTTAACACAAGCATTTTCTAAACAACAGATGCTGAAACTCTAGAACTGTCCTTACATGGTGTCTCTAAATTGTTTCTGTGGAGTGAAACTGACTGAAATGGTGGCTTTAACAATGGTTTTAATTCTAGTACATAATCTTAAAAGCAACAGACCAACAAGCATTACACCTTTTTTTAAGTTACTGAGACATTAAACGTTAGGGTCAATGCTGTAAGAG
Organism: Bacillus rossius redtenbacheri; assembly: GCF_032445375.1. Taxonomy (NCBI): domain Eukaryota; kingdom Metazoa; phylum Arthropoda; class Insecta; order Phasmatodea; family Bacillidae; genus Bacillus; species Bacillus rossius. The sequence goes on from NC_086331.1 coordinate 29,225,683, forward strand.
CCATTAAGATAAACTGCCATGGGAAGGACTGAAAACCAGTTTAGTACCTTGCACATAAGTGTGATGACGTGTCTGATTCAAGTGCTGGTATTGTGCTACATACTCCCAAGCTTCTTGCTCCGTAAATACCAAAAAAGCTCAAACCTCAAACTGCACATTTACATTGGTGACGTTTAAAGTATCCCAATCATGCAGGGTTGGGAAAAAAACATTTTTTTTTAAAAAAAATCAAAAAACATGTTTTTTATTGTTTTAAACTGTTTTTTTTTGTTTTAAACAGTTTGTCATGTTTTAAAGAGTTTTTTTAAGTTTAACTTTTTTTTGTTTTTAATATTAATTTTAATCAAAACCACCATAATATGTTTTGCACATATGGTTTCAGCAGAAGTCCCATCAGGTGTAAGGTATATTGCTACACATTTTTGAATATGGAATTCCCTGACATTGCCCGGTTTTCCCTGACTGTAGCCATTCCGGATATTATTAAGTAAAAGGCAAAAAGTTCACCTTTCAAGGAGTACTTATTCAGTCCTGTAACACTAAAAGAGATTAAACCTCTAGAATGGTGGATGGCTTTGGAGAAAAGTACTCATCATGCAACTTTGAACCTGGCACATCAGATACACAGTGCAGTGGCTTCGTCAGCTGGTATTGAACGTCTTTTCTCCACATTCGGGTTTGTGCATAGTTCTGTAAGGAACCGGCTAGGAACAGAGAAGGCTGCCAAACTTGTAACTGTTTTCTGTGGAACTGGCACCCTAAAAGGTATGACTGGTTTGACCCCAAGCAGTGCTGGTATTTTATGTTTACGTGAGGAATGTGTTTCACTTCAAAACTTCTCATCCTAGTCTGGATATTTATCACAATTGGTGACTTACAATGAGACAGTGATGCTTGCGATGAAAATGTCAATATGCAGTTTTCGTTTTCGTAAAGAATAAAACTTTTTTTAAAATACACATAAAAAAACATGTTTAAAACAGAATGTTTTAAACATTGTGTTTTAAACTTGTTTTATTCAGAGTGTATTGTTTAAAACAATTTTGAACATATTGTTTTAAACATTTTGTTTTAAACGTGCCAACCCTGCAATCATCACAAATGCATTAAAAAATATATTAAAAGCACATTTCAAAATCAGTGCACACCTCACTTCTGCATACTTCAGCTGATTCCATTACTTACTTTTTGCAAATTAGTAAGTTCCATAAACAAAGCAACCATCAATGCTCAGCCTATGTCAATCTTGTGTATCAACTTCAGGTGCTCTAGAACTAAAGTAATCTTTGCGTCGACATCACATGGTGCAAACTGTTGGTGGGAAACATGCCACTTTTAGGCTAGCGATGGATTTAAAAGTATAGCAGCTAGTGGGTATAATGGTGCCTACCGCACAGCAGTGATTCAGTTAGTAAAAAAGGAGTTGGTAACTGTTGTTCAATGTCAACATGAATCCTGGACACATTTTAACATGAACCCCTCCCCCCCTCACCAAAACCCGCATGCAGCCATTTATGTTTGGTACAAGACGTTTGTAGAGAGAGGGTGTATTTGCAAAGACAAGACTAATGGCCGACCCTCTGTCCCTGAGAAAGATGTGGACCATGCACGAGAATCATTTTCTGGGAGCCCACTCAAATCAACTGGTATCAAACATCTTGCACAAAAATTTGTGCATGAAACCAGTTGGTTCATGCACTCAAACAGGATGATTATGGTGCACTACACATTCTGCTACTATGTACTAACAAGGACTGATGACAATAACCTACCCATACAGTTAATTTTTATTGACAAGACCACCTTACACACAAATGGCAAAATAAATAGCACAATGTGCTTTTTTTGGGAACCGAAAATTCCCATGTCACCATCGAGCATGAGAGAGATTCCCAGAAAGGAAATGTGTTATGTGCGACGTCGGGTTAGAAGATTTCAAGGGCCTTTCTTTTTCATAAAATCGTCACAGGTCATTCCTACCTCAAAATGATTACATTGTTGCTTCTGCCTCAATTAGGAGAAGAATCAAATGAGTTTATTTTCCAACACGCTGGTGCACACTTGGCTGTACAGGAACACCTAAACATACATCTCCTTGTGAGATGTCTTGGTCGTGCTAGTATCAACAATGTGGTGTGGGTCAGATGCCCACCGCGATCACCAGACTTAACCCAATGCGATTTCTTTATGTGGGGTTATGTTGAAGACCAAGTGTTTGTGGCAATTCTGCTGTATTCTTGAATCCATCACCGTAGCCCATTTCACATAGTGTGAGACGAGTTTGAATACCACCTTAATGTTTGCAGCATAACTTAAGGAGAGCATATTGAGTCACTCTAACCTGCAAAAAAAACCTTTCAGAGATCCTCTATTGATTGAAAATGTTTGAGGTGAATCAGCTACATTGTACTGTTTTTATGATTTTCTGAAAGAGTTAAAATAATTTGTGTTTCTCCTGTACAATCACAGGCGACAGCCGGAGTTGTTGGGAAAGGATTGCTGAATTCTAAAATAACAATTAATTCATATTTGTCATTTTCTTTACATATTCTTGAAACAGTGTACAATAGTTGTACAATTACTGTACACATGAGAAATGCATTTAGTTATAGGACAAAATTTGCAGGTTTAAATGTTTATAGTTGTGCAGTTGTTTGAATGCAACTGGTGATAAGGAAGCATAAGTTGAAACCTAAGATGGAGCAACTCTTGAAATTTCAAATAGTTTATTATGCTTGAAAATTTAAATATAACAATTGATTGGTTTTCGTACTAAAACAAGATTCACTTTAAATGCTTGAGTGCTCTACAGACTAAATTTTATAGTTCTTTTAGATTTTTGTGCATTCATATGCTAGAAATGTAAAATTTTAGAAACTACTTCATGAAAAATAAGTTTGCTTATGTTGTTAAAAGGCCAACTCAATAACGGTGAGGTTTTCCCTTTTACATTGGTGTGTTTCTCAGTCTGAAAGCTATTGAGTGGATTAGGAAAGGATATCAGCCATAAGAAATTTGTTTTAATATGTACCTACTTTGAAAGTCTCTGTGTTGGCTTAGACTTTCAGTAGTAGTCTGTGGTTAGTTGCTCATTCCTTTACAAGTAAAGGTACGTAAGCTTTAAGAATGTAACAATGTGAAAAGAAAATATACTTTTAACCAAACCCAAATTATGGGTGTTTGTGTGTCTCGTGGTAGACCATTGTGACTTAGATAAAGGCATCAGTGATGAGTATTTTTTGTTTTAGAAATATGCAGTACAAAATGTTATTGTTGGTAGGAACTATTCTGGCTATTGCATACTTACTGTTATAATACCAAATACAGTAGAGAATAATACCAGACAGGGACTCGGTTTTATGGCAACACCGTACACAGCACTCTTTACAGCTAAGTGTTCATTAAATTTTGGTTTAACTTTTTATGTATGCTGTTCAAAGCCAATTTCTTTAGTGTTTTTGAGTGCAAAAGTTGTGTAAAAATTCCAAAAAAATGAATTAAACATTAAAGAAGCTAAAAGACAAAGTGTTGATCGTGGAATATGTTATTTTCAAAATAGCACTATGTTTGTTTACCTGCATACACTAAAATCAAACAAAAATGGTTGAGTTCAACATGTTTTAGACATCCTTTAAATAATTTTCTAAATGACTTTAAAGGTTTCATTCCATAAAATAAATTATTTGTATAGATTGCTTGGTCACACTTCACTTTGTCTTTTATTATGAATTTAGTGAATCTGTAGGCCTTTTGGTAGAGAAGAAAATAAGGTTAAAAAAAAAAAATTGTAGTTTTACCAATAATAATATGAAAGTATTTAAAATACACTCTAAAACCTTATTTTCTTTACACTCTGCAATTTAAATGTGTAATAACATAATATTAATAACAAATAACATTAATAACCAACACCTACTGCTAACCTATTATTAGAGCTTATCTGTAAGAGTATTTTTACAAACCTTTCATTTTTGGGTGAATCATATTAGGGCAAAAAATTATGTACTAATTAGTTAAAACATATTTAACTATAAAAGTTAGAATTAGTTATGAATATTCCACAGTCCAATACAAATTACTAAGATGAGAGAACTTCAATGTCTGAAATATTAAATTAAATGAAAATTAAATAATTGATAGCTAAAAAAAAAAACTTTATTGAAAATTCACACAAATTGCAGTAACAAAACCCTAAATCATTAATATACGCCTATTTTTGAAGCTGACACTTGATTTGCAATATTTGATAACAAAGGTAGGTATGCTTTTCAGTAGAAAATATTTATCATCAAAACTAATTTAAAGAAAACTCCAGCCTACTTTGAAGTATTTAATAACAATAATGCCCAAGGTAAAAAAATTAAAATAGGAGTCTCAACTGAGCATATGTAGTCATTAGTTTGTGTTAAAGTCTACTCCTGTAATAGTGAAACATAACATATGGTGATGGCAATGATATATTTGATTAGTTAACAGTGTTTTAAACTGGTATCAGACCGTAAGTGCAAAATTTGATATTTCTTTTTGGTAAAAATTAGCATGCATGAATTTAAAATGCAGCACTACTGAAATTTATAGATGAACCAATGCTAATAGTTCAACAAACACACTTATGTGAATTTATAAACCTGAAAAAAAAAAAAAAACCTAACATTTATTTCATAATGATCCAAAATCAAAATACATATTTGGTTCTCGAAGTTATGATTTATATTAAGTTATAGCTTAGTCGATTCCTCAAAGCTAACATCACAGTAATTAAATTCATAAAAAAATTAAAGTAACAACATAATAACATTACAGATATTTTAGTTACAATCATCTTTGAATTATTTCATTTAGAAAGTTTACCAATCTTATAAATTGTATGTACTACTGTAATTCATATAAAAGTTATCTTCAATTATTTAACACACTATGAACATTAACAAAGGTTTATTAGAATTCCAATTAGACAATTAAAAACTAAGTTAATTACTATATGATTAAAAGCTTCATGTTTAGCATAAGTATTTTCAAGCCAAAGTGTTTTACGAAAGCCAATTTAAAATTTACACCCCTTTTAAACTCTACCCCATCTTAGAAGTGGTAAAGAATGGGACATTGTGGTATTATTGTCTACTGTATCTTACAATACCACTGTGGTAATGTAGATGTTGGAAAGTTGGTACGCGGTGTGTGTAGAATGGCGACTAGAGAGACAACACGTGTGTAAGATTGTAACATGAGTTGTACAGTGTATGTTAATGAAAGAGATAATAAAACATCAATACATGGCGCAGTCGGTATGTCCAACTAACTAGGATTTACATCAAATGTCCTGACGTTAATGGTAATGTTGATCACCTAGCATTCGGGAGTGCTTGTACATGTTTAGTAAATTCAACATGGCTACTGCTTTTAATGTTCCTGCCAATTTATCGCTCACGGGCAACTTAGCAGAAAACTGGAAAAAATTTTGTCAAGCGTTTCAGATCTATCTTGAGGCTTCGAATCTACAATCGCAGAGTGAATCACGCAAGATTGCTATTCTCCTAAATGTAATTGGGGAAGATGTGTTAGATGTATACAACACCTTCACCTTCACTGCAGACGAAGAAAAGAACAAAACTGTTGCCACAATTCTGAACAAATTTCAGGCCTACTGTAATCCAAAGAAAAACATTCTTCATGCAAGATTCTTGTTTTATAACCGCAAACAGAAGAAAGGTGAACAATTTGATGCTTTTGTAACGGAGCTAAAAACACTGTTGCGGGATTGCGAATTTCAAAACACAGATGAAATTCTACGTGATAGAATTGTCTTTGGAACACGAGATCGGGCGACACAAGAAAAGATGCTGAAAATTGGAGATGTTACTCTGGACGAAACAATTCGAAGATTCAGAACAGCAGAAATCACTAGCACACAAGCAAGTCAGGTTATTAACTCCGGTGAAGAAAGCCACTGCACAATCACAGTGGATGAAATGAAGTACAGAAAAAACAGCCAATACCGTACCACGAAAGCCCCAAATGTACAACGAACAACTGTTGAAATTGCTTGTAAATGGTGTGGCTAACAACATGCAAGAGACCGATTGAAATGTCCTGCACGTGGAAAACTGTGTTCCCACTGCGGGCGCATGAACCATTTTGCCAAGGTATGCAACTCACCTGCAATTGGTGATAAGCAACAAGTAACTGAAGTAAAATGTAGTTATACGATACACAACATGCTGCTGAGTATGAAGATTACTACTGTGATGAGATCTCAGCGAGGCCTACCGGTGAAGATCATAACTGCGGTGCAAATACAAGATGTGAAGTGAACACCATTGCATTGTCAAAAAGCTGGACTGAAACTTTTCTTGTAGAAAATCTCGTGAGTGTCAAATTCAAAATTGACTCTGGTGCTTGTGTCAACATCTTACCCCTTACAATCCTCTCCAAACTGCAGTGTGTCAAACCAAGCATCAAGTTGCGACAAGAAAACATGTCACTTGCTGCTTACAATAACACTCACATTGATGTTGTGGGCCTTTGTGACTTAACATTGTCTCTTAACAATTTGAATTCCTTGGAAACATTTGTGATAGTGAATGAAGATTCTGTGCCAATCTTGGGACTTCCGACTTGTGAGAGGGTATGTATTCTACAGAAGAACATAGTCTATGAAGTGTGTCAGCTATCCAAAGAAAACATAGTGACTGCCTTCAGAGATGTTTTCACTGGCATCGGTAAGTTTGAGGGTGACTACACTATTAAGCTGAAAGAGAACTGTGTACCATCATCTAATCCAACTCATAGACTTCCCATCCAAATAAAAACACAGTTAAAAATTGAATTAGACAGACTTTGTCAGTTAGGCATAATAATCAAATGTGACAACCCAACTGAATGGGTAAACAGATTAGTAATTGTTGAAAAACCGAATGGCTCATTAAGGCTCTGCCTTGATACTCAGGATCGGAATGATGCACATCAAGGAGTATGTAGAATTACCCACAGTCAAAGATGTTGTTGCAAAGCTTGGCAAAGCAAAATACTTCAGTGTGCTTGATCTGAAAGACTCGTTTTGGCATGTCAATCTTGATGAACGAAGCTCATTATACTGTACTTTCTCCACTGTATTTGGCTCCTATCAGTTCAAACGACTACCCTTTGGTTTGAATATCTCCACTGAGGTATTTCAAAAATACAACACTCAAACATTTGGTGACATTGATGGTGTCATAATATATGTGGATGATTTGTTAATCTATGCTGAGGATGAGCAAGCTCATGACAATATTCTGAGAGAAGTGCTCAATAGGGCACGAAAGTGCAACGTAAAGTTTAATGTCCACAAATTTCAGTACAAAGTGAAAGGGGTGAAGTATGTTGGTCACACTTTCACAGAAGGTCGTGTACTTCCAGATGCAGACAAGATCTCAGCCATTGTAAATTATGATGTACCTGGATGTAAGCAAGACCTAGCGTTTTCTTGGTTTGGTTAACTATCTAAGAGACTTCATTCCTCACTACACTGAAGTCACCACCCCATTGCACAACCTTCTGAAAAAAGACTTTGAATTTGTTTGGGACCCCAATGTTCATGGAGTAAGCCTTCAGAAGCTGAAGGCTATACTAATTTCAGAACCATTCCTACAAACGTTTGATGAGTCAGCAGACATTGTAATTCAGACTGATAGCAGTAAGGAGGGTATAGGTTGTGTTCTGTTGCAGCATGGCAAACCTGTGTGCTATGCATCCAAGTGTCTTTCACCTACAGAAATCAATTATGGTCAGATAGACAAAGAATTTTTGGCAGTCTTGTTTGCAAGCAAGCGTTTCCACCAGAACATTTATGGTAGAGACGTAACCATTCAAACTGACCATCAACCTTTACTGTCCGTAATGAAAAAAGAAATTCACAAGATCTCATCCAGAAGACTACAAAGCATAAGACTTAAACTGAGCTTGTATAAAGTGCATCTTGTTTATGTACCTGGTTCAAAAATGTTTGTAGTTGATGCGCTAAGCAGGGCGTGTTCAAAAGCTGATGTCACTGATGTTGATGTTTCCTTAACTGAGGTGGTACACACAGTAAACATGTCCAATGACAACAAAGTGATTTTCCAACAGGAGACAGCAAAGGATGCCCTGTTAGCTGAATTGAACAAACTGCACTCAAATGGATGGCCAACATCAAAAACTAAAGTACCAGACATTGTAAAATTCTATTATAAATTCAGAAATGATGTTGTAGTCTAAGAAGGTCTAGTATTCATGGGACATAGAATCATGGTTCCTGCATCCCTCAAAGACTTTGTATTAGAGCACTTGCATCGGTCACATTTTGGCATCTCAAAAACCAAAGCCAGAGCTAAAACTTTGTTCTATTGGGCTAACATGGACACAGACATTGAAAACACTGTGGCAAAGTGTGGTCTCTGTGAGAAATTTAGCTCCAAAAACCCGAAAGAGCCCATAATATTACAAGAACCACAAACTTTACCATTTCAGAAAGTGGCTTGTGACATCCTCGAATTTGGCTCGGGTGCCTATCTAGTACTCTGTGATTACTATTCCAAGTGGGTAGAATTAGTTCCCCTCACCTCCAAGAGTTCATCTGCTGTTGTAAGGGTCTTAAAAGTAATTTTCTCAACACATGGTGTACCCAATATCTTGGTTGCAGACAACATGCCTTTCAATTCCTTTGAAATGCGAGAGTTTAGAAGAAGTTATGGCTTCACCATTCAAACTGCAAGCCCATATTATCCCAAAAGTAATGGTCTGGCAGAGCGGGCAGTAGGGATTTGTAAAAAAATGTTAAAAAAGTGTGCAGAGCAAAATCTTGATGTTCATACAATGCTACTTGAATATAGCAATACTCCCATTCTAGGTTCACATTTCAGTTCAGCTCAACTCTTGTTCAGTAGGAGGACCAAAACTACTCTGCCAATTCACAATCACTTGTTGAAACCTAAAATTGTTGAAAACTTTGATTTGTTACAGGCACGGAAAAATTTCCAAAACAAGCAGCATTATGATAAGACTGCCAAGTTGCGACATGTTGAGTTCCAAAAGGGTGACAGAGCGGGCAGTAGGGATTTGTAAAAAAATGTTAAAAAAGTGTGCAGAGCAAAATCTTGATGTTCATACAATGCTACTTGAATATAGCAATACTCCCATTTTAGGTTCACATTTCAGTCCAGCTCAACTCTTGTTCAGTAGGAGGACCAAAACTACTCTGCCAATTCACAATCACTTGTTGAAACCTAAAATTGTTGAAAACTTTGATTTGTTACAGGCACGGAAAAATTTCCAAAACAAGCAGCATTATGACAAGACTGCCAAGCTGCGACATGTTGAGTTCCAAAAGGGTGACAATGTTGTTTATCTAGATGAGGGTGTGTGGAAGCCTGCTTGTGTGATTGATGTCCTAGGTGCCCCACGCTCAGTACTTATCCAGGATGAAAAGGGTAGGGTAAAGAGAAGGAACACTAATCATTTGAAGCGATCCTTTGCAAGAAGAGAATTTGCAGTAGCAGGACAAGACATTAAGGTCGGCAAACAAGGGTACTGGTCAGGTGAACACAAAGTGGTAAAATTAGCTTCTGAGCAGCCCACGCAGTCTGAAAGAGTGTTAGACGGGGGATTCAAAGGTTTCACAGACTCAGATCTTAAGAATAATCAACCAGGGGACTGCAGAGCTCATCCACACATGCCCACAAGGTCCAGGTCACAAAGAATCCCACAAAAACCTGTCTACCTTAATGAATATGTATCAAGATAATTTCATTAATAAATCTAGTGTGTGTCGACGTAGCAATTAAGAGGGAGATGTGGTAATGTAGATGTTGGAAAGTTGGTACGCGGTGTGTGTAGAATGGCGACTAGAGAGACAACACGTGTGTAAGATTGTAACATGAGTTGTACACTGTATGTTAATGAAAGAGATAATAAAACATCAATACAACCACAAATTTTTTCAGGTACAAAATTTTAATCGCACATCAAATTAAAAATAAATGAATGTTTAAATTTTAAGTCTGCTATTAAATGCTTAATGCCAAATAAATATTGTTGTCTGATTAGAGCTCTCAGAAATATGCTTATTGATATTCAAGCTAGAAAAAGTAAGATTTTTGGCAAGAGCAAGTTAACATCAAACCTTCAACAGCTAACTAAAATATGTATCACACAGAATTGCTGCAATAGTTCACATGCTTAAGTTGTTTATTTGTTGTATTGCTTTTGAACAATGTATTCAGTTACTGAACATAATAATAAAAAGAAGCTTAAAATGTTTCCTGAAGCATATTAAATACCAATTATATAATGCAGTAATTTTCAGTTAATATTTGTGCTTATTCTACATCAATTTTCTATTAAAATCAGTAATTTGTTTGGACTCAGGTAATGGGTATGCCGAAATCATAATTTGCGTATTAAATGCATAACACATGGACATAAATATTAATCCATGCACAAACATGTAAAATATACTTGTAACAAAGATAATTTTCAAACGGATAACAATGTTCTTGAATATAGTTCTCGCATATTATTTTAATGGATAACAATGCTCTTGAATACTGTGGAGTTCTTGAATTTCATTTCGTTAAAAAAGGAAAAATTATTTACAGAGTTCTCCAGGAAAAATTTAAGTACCTTAGGTTTAGAGGCAATATTTACAATGTATTAGCAAAATTATTTGATGCATCATCTTTGAATGCATACTACATTATTCATACTAGTGGCTCAATTCTATATTTATATATTTATAATATATACATTTTGTGTTTACTTATCCACAAACATCTATTCTCATGTCTGTATGAACATAACAATTTTGAGAGTTGTCTGTGTAGTATCACAGGCAGAGTTTTTTAATCGTACAAACTCAGAGCATACTAAAAAAAACATTTCAGTACCACCTGAACTAGTAGTCACTTAAGGTAACAGCCGCTAAGAGTAAAACAGCGGCACTCTAAAACCAACTGCCACCTCCAAATTTACTAGTTATACCTCCAATTCCCTTTCCAAACATGTTTCCAACCCGTCCAACAACATTGGTTGTCACATTGGTGATTTTGGCCACATAGTTCCCATCTTCTCCTAGTGTTTCACGGATGGTTACTTTGGGCTTTCCTCTGTCAGCATCCTCTTCAATCCCCGTCTCTGGATAGCCCCTGAAACACAAGATGATAAATTCACCACAGCAGCCAATGCAATATTAATAATTAGAATTTGAGTGAAAGAATAACATTTTCAAATTAAGATTGACAGATTTTTTTTCATGTGAAAGGATGTCTCTTAAATATTTTATTTCTCGTGGAACCAAAACAATGACATGTATTTTCAGCTACTTAGCCACTTAAGTATGCAATCCATAAGAAATGGCACAATGTGTTATGTTCTTCATTGAAACTAAAAAAGATATGAGAATACGCTGTAAAAATACTGTTTTGGCAAGTGCGGCTGTTACGCATTTTGTTCTGAAACCTGACTGTGGCTTAGTGAGCAATTCCTGAATGATGCAGTTAACCCAAGCTTTGGGTCAGTGAATGTGTTCGGTGCCCGGTCGGTGGGCGAACATTCTCAAACATTCAACTACATGTGGAACAGCCCGCACTTGGGGTGTATAGAGACTCCGAGGTGCAACTGTCAATCACTACCAACTACAGTGTTGCGAGTTGCACCATGTCGTCATCAGTCGTGAACTAGTCATCCGGAACGAGAGTACGAGTCACCCGCCGGATTAAGGGTCTACGAGGAAGAAGGCTGAGCGTGATGTCGAGGCTTGACATCAGAGTTGGTTGCTGGTTGGAATCCTGCACCAGCGAGTATATCGAGCGAGTCAGTGAGTGGACAAGTGCTCGGCTCAGAGAATCGTAAGCTTGTGGAAGTGTATCCTCACAGAGTCCCCACAGAAGACACAGTGAGTAGCGACAGGATAACCCCGACCACACCATGACTGAGGCTCCACCTGCAGACTGGCTCACCGAGTTGGTTGCTTGAGCCTAGCGAGTCGCTATCATCAACAAGAGGGCCCCAGCAATGACCTGACCAGATTGGCACCTGGAGGCTCTAAAACCACAGTCTGACCAGAGGCTGGCAGCCCTAAGGTGTCATGACAAAGGTGTCTGAGGAGAGGCCCTA